>NW_015542424.1:405332-446229 GCF_001515605.1 Sinocyclocheilus anshuiensis
AATTAGGGCTTAAAATGACCTTCAGTACAGTAACCTCTCAGAACAGCATTTCTTTGTCATGTAAACATCCATGTCCTTATAATGGCATCATTAAGAAGATGGCATTTACAGTTGTAAAGCATTCAGCAGCATTTGTAACATCTAGAGTAGTCATACTTTGCTCTATTGTCACCTTTATCGGTCACATTGTCAGAATGTCAGCGTGCAGCGGAGTATAATTAGCGATCAAACAATATGCAGGAAAGAGATCTGCGCAGAAACAGTAGACACAAGCAAATACAGTTGTGCTCTTCTCTAATCTCTGAGGGACTGACTCATTCATTTAGCGCAGATGTATCTGAAGGTTTGTTATGCGGTTGTCATTCAGCGTGTCTTTTCTCCCTCCTCCCTGCTTGTGCGCTACAGGAACTGAAATCACACAAGCGTTGGAGCAGCTCCTAGTGGAGGCCCTGAATACTAACACATTTTACCCTCAGTATCTGCACTTCTTGAATTACACACGCTGCCTTAATGCCTACGCTATCTTAATTACCCACGCTGAATAAACTAAAGCACAGAGCATGGCTTGACACTATAAAATTCCCAATGAGAGTGGTTTTCTTCACACTAAATTTTAGGGAGATGGGTTAGGAAAGGTCACGTAAATGAGAAGATGATGAAAAGTCAATAAAAGTACATTTCTGTTTCCTTCTTTTCTCTCTCGCTCTCTTTTTCGAACTTCAAAAGACACAACACCTAGCTTTGATCCCAAGATGAAAGAGCATTCATTTTCATAAAAGACCGGGCCAGATATGGCGTTGCATGATGTTGCAGTTTTGTTTTGCTATATGCATTACTGTAAATTGAATAGATACTAGTTTACTTCAAACCATTTGTCCAGCTCAAAGATGTTTGGATCATTAGTTTTCAGACGGTTCGGCTACAGTAAACATGCAGTTATTACTTTCGCTCCATGGTTTTGGTGGCGTCTGTCTGTTGACAGTCAGCCCAACTTGGACCTTGATAGATCTCGCAATTAAGCCCGTCCTCAGGAATGAAATTAATTTGAGTTGACTGGCTTCTCTCTTGAGCTTCAGGCTGCTGACATTCTTTTTCTGCTTTGATTAATGTCGAGCCCGGCACCCAGCACAACAACGCTGGACTAAGAAAAATAGTCCCATGGATAAAGAAGGGCATGATCCATCCATCCCAATTTAGCTCCTTCTCTTTAAAGCCCCACAAACAGACAGTGGTGCAATTAGCATGTGGTATTTCTCATTGCTTTATTGAATATGCCGCCCGTGTCCCTTCACAAAGCAGAGGAGGAGGATGGGATTTACCAGCCTTTTTCTGACCTTTCACTGATCTGGTTGGGAGACCGAGAAGTACTGATGGGTTTAGAGGTAAAAGAGGCTCTGCTGGGCTCAGGGGTGTGTCTGCATTGCGGAGAGAGGTGTTGGTTCTCGGTGTGACTGCTCCACTTCATCTATCACCTCCCGGTCCCTCTGGCTCCTGCAGCATTCACATACTCACAGGGGACCAGAGCGTCCCCGCTAAGCGAGATGAGCTCTATTTTTCAATTATTCCAGCAGCCGTTGGCATCAGGCAAAAGGCGGCATGTTGTTGGACATCTGGTTAAGTGGCTGGCACCGAGATGAAAAAGAGGAAGTGTTGAATCGCATCCAGGTTCCGACTTAACTCTCTAAATTCTCTGCATCTTTTGCATTTAAAATGACTTGCATGGGTAATTTGCGCCCTCCTTTGTTTTGACAATGACCCCCACCGCCTAGGCCGTGGCAGGCCGGTTAACTCCAGACTCCTTGATCCGCACGCCCTTCATGTCTGCCCAGACAGCTCTGGCATCTGAAGAGCATCTGAGAGCTGTTATTCATGTGGAATACCAGCGTGGTGATAATATGACGATGTTATAACCTTGAACTCTATAAACCATATCTTGACATTTTCTGGGCGTAAGAGAAGATGCAGAGTTCTGATGGCCAGTGCACTGAAACGCTAAATCTGCACTTAACATTTCCAACTTAAATTAATGGAGTCCTTGTCTGGGCTCCTGCAGACTGCTGAAATCTGAATGATCTTTTCAATCAATTCTTATAGTGCATCCTTTTTATCTTTTTTATGTTAGGCCTTAGTTGTCCGCTCCATGATCCTTGTTCATAGCTGTTCTTTATCTGTTTTTGTTTTCAGACTTTGTAATTGTAAACAATAATAAGTATTTTAAACACAATATTTTCTGTTTGTTTGTCTGTTTTTCCTCTGCCAATAAAATAGTTCCAAACAATGTTATTTTAGTATTATTTAGATACTACTGTAGTTTTGGTTACACTTTATTTTACAGTGTCCTTGTTACAGTATAATTATACATTTAAGTACTATTTTTAGTAATATTAATTAACTGCTTGTACTTACTATCAGTGTTGGGCAAGTTACTCTGAAAATGTAATCAAATTACTGATTACTGATTACTCCTTTTAAAAGTAATCACGTTAATGTTCTGATTACTTTATTTCAAAAGTAATTACTTACGTTACTTTTTTCTCCATGAAATTTATGAAATCCCAGCATAGCTACACGCTCCCGATAAATATTTGTTATTAAAGCATCAACATTCACAGAACACTGTCATTTTATTCTCCCGCATCCCGCACACACACGAGTGTCTACTCACCCGCACCCGCTCTCGCCCATCTTGTCCCGCGCCGCACTCTGTTGCGTCGGGTCTCGCGGGAGCAGGTCTCTAATCCACTGGCACTGGACTCGACAGTGCGTGTGCTACATCCTTTTTACAATCTCTAGATTATAAATCACTGCATTCTGTCAGCAATGTAACGCGGCAGTAACGTATAGAGACCTCGGCTTGTAACTACTCTAATTACTATTTTTAAAATTACAACGCGTTAAATTACTCCACTAAAAAAAATATCAAATTACAGTAACGTGTTACTAAGTAATGCGTTACTGCCCAACACTGCTTACTATATGGTTAGGGTTAAGATAAGGGTTTGGTTTAAGGCTCCTTGCATGTAATTATGTATAATTTATTGTTATTACTATAGTAGGTACATGCAATTTGTAACAAGGACACCATAAAATAAAGTGTTACCATACTTTTCATTAATATTATGAATTTGCATTTATTTCTATATTTAAATTTTTAATTTTCATTTTATTTTGGTTAGTAATGTTGTTGTTGTTTGTCATTTTTTTAAGTTTTTTTATTACTTATGTTTTTAGTTTTTATTACTTATGTTTTTATTTTTTATAATTTAGGTAACAAACTTATTTCATTTAGTTGTGAAGGCAACATCTCAATTTTCATGTAGTTTAAGTTTTTTGTCTAATATTTATAGTTTTATTAGCTTTATTTCAATGACAAAAAAATTTAGTAGTTTAATTTTAGCTAACGTCAACCATCCATTGCCCGTCTCGAGCAACATGTACACTGTAGTGGTGTTTCAGTCCTGAATGAATCTGTGTTTTGAACAAATCGGTTCATTAAATGATTCAATGACTAATTCATGAAGATGGTCACTAGTTTTGTTTCTGACTCGTTGAACGAATCATTTGGATGAATTACTGACTCATAAGGACAGTCACTAGTCACCACCTACAGAACTGCCATGTCCATCTAGCTTTCTAAAAAAAAAAACAAAAACAAAAAAAAATTCTCCCCTATTAATCCACACACTGACAGTCTGTCTGGAAAGCACAAACAGAGACAAGCGGAGTTATATAAACAGTGAAAGGTCCCAGAGCTGTTGGACTGTTACATCAGCCCTCATTTGTTTCAGAACTAGATCATTTGAGGACTGGAACTGTTGATGATGCTTTTGCAAACGTGTAATTATGAAGCAGTTGTGCTCAAATGGTCGCAAGATATATCTGAGTATGTATATTTAAACCAGAGCTCTTCAGATACTCAGAATTTGAGAGCATGAATAACAGCATTTACTTGATTTCTTGTGCATTTAATGCTCCGAAATGACCACACAGGGGATGTTTTAATAAACTACAAGAGAGATTTACTCTTGAAATTTACTTAGGGTAATTAGAAGACCCATTTTGTAAAACTGTCTAGTGAGAGTTGACAGTTTTCCGGGAAGGATTCCAAAAATTAATTTTTTTTGTTTTTTTTTTTCGAGAGGAGGGAGACATATTGTTGCATTTCCTTCAGTTTAAGCTTCGCAAAGGTTCGGTCCAAGACCTTGTCAGATTAAAGCCTTGACAAGTGACAGAGCCACAGGCCTGCCAGCCGAGGAGGTGGATAGTGAGAAAGAGAGAAGGTGGGGCTTCAGCAGAAAAGATGCACTAAACACATCTGTTGTTTGAAACCACTTCCCACTGGTACCTTTAATGTCTGTATCATCAAGAAAATAGGTTTCTTAATTGCCTTCATTAGTCAAGCTGGTGCGACAGTAAAAAATCAATAACGGTAAAGAATTACTCCAATTCCACCTGTTAAAGAGACCTGGGTATTCATATGGCAGATAAGTGAAGGCATCAATTGTGTGTACACACAGGGTGTCATCGTAATTGTAGGTTAGCGTGCAGGATTTTTATACACCCGCACGCACAGATCCAATATTTTAATTGAGTTTTGGTGAACAGTGATTCACTCTCTCCACAAGGTTACTTTATCTAAGGATTTAACCGGCCTGCCTCCCACACCCACAGATAAGCTTTGTCACTATCTGTGCTTCTTTCTCCTCCTTAAATGCCAACATTCACCAACTACTATGTATGTGTCACTGCTTCCCCACAAACCCCTTTCCCCTTTGAATGCCCAAGGAGTGGAGAGCAATTGCATGCACCAAAAAACCTGTATTTATTGGAAACCTTCAGAAGTGGCACAAGGGGAATTATTTTTACCAGGCATTAACACGGGCTGTGACAAGAGCACTTTGACAAAATGGGGAGCTGTCAGTACCCGCGTCACCAATCACCACAAACAGCAAGGTCCTCCAGACGTGCAGGACAGCCAGACAGTCACTGGACCTCAGCTGGGAAAAGGACAGGAAGGCAGAGGCGGTAATTTGTAATCTTCCTCTGAGAATACTACCTCTGTCTCTTTATCTGAAGACCCTTTTAGTCTGCCTTCAATTCCAATTTTATGATCCCAATGTCCTTGATATAAATTAATGTCAGACTATTTCTTTTCTGTGGTTTTGCTTTTCATGAGGAAAATCATATGCAAATATAATGAAAATGATCATGGATAGGATACATGTTGCAATTAATTACTGTGAAATATATATATATATATATATATATATATATATATGTAGGCAACTTAATTGTACTGCCTCATGAGAAACCTTGTTTAGCAAATTGTAAGGCGATGCCACTTTTGTCTTTCACATACAGATAAACTCAGAATGCAACATGAGCTCAGTGAAAAAAAATGAATGCAAGATGGTAGACAAGGTAATAGAAATGTTTATTATAAATTGCCTTTTCAATTAAAAAATGAATTGAAAAATGTAACCTTTTCACCCAGCATATGTGCGCTTAGTTTAGCCATAATCGTGCTGTTAGCTGAGAAAAATGCAAACTAAATACAAATGTTGTTATCTTAGCAAATGCTAACAACAAACTGAATACAAAAGTATTAATTAAAGTTGGTCAAATTTGAGCTAATTCACCCAATATTTGTGTAGGCTGTGTATTTTAGGCATATTAATAATGCTGTTAGCTTATCAAAAAAAAAAAAAAAAGCTGATTTTAAATTGATTTTTAAAATTACATTTGAATAAAAGTGACAGTTAACCTAAAATTTTTCTTTCTTTTTTTTTTTTTGCTCACCCTGATGTTGTTACCAACCTGTATGAGTTTCTTTCTTCTGTTGAGAACAAAAGATGATACTTTGAAGAATGTTGGTAACCCAGCAGTTGACGGTAATCAGTGACTTCCATAGTATGGAATAAAATACTATATGGAAGTCAATGGCTACCACCAACTGTTTGGTTACCAACATTTATCAAAAGTATCTTGTTTGTTTGTTTGTTTTTGTGTGTGTGTGTGTGTGTGTGTGTGTGAGAGAGAGTCTCACTTCTTCACCTCAGAAAAACCCAAAATGCCCAGCACTGGATGGGCTTGAAACTACAGGGAAAATTAGCACTTCTCCAATCGAAAATGCACAAAGTTTCCTGTAAGGGGTAGGGTTAGGTGTAGGGCAATAGCACATACAGTTTGTACAGTATAAAAACCATTACACCTATGGAATGTCCCCACAATTCACAAAAACAAACGTGTGTGTGTGTGTGTGTGTGTGTGTGTGTGTTCAACAGGTTTGGAACAAGTCAAAGGTGAGTAAATACTTTGGGTGCATTTTTGGGTGACTTATCTCTTTAACAATTGACAATGTTTGAGTTTTATATTTTTAGTCTTGGCAAAATGCTAACTGCAAATTAAAGGCAAAGTTACTGATTATAAATTGCGTATATATATTTAACCTAATATATGTGTGTTGTGTATATTACAGAATGCCTAGCAACGTGTTAACTGAAAACTAGTCCAACTGGTCACTTATGAGTTTCCATGATGGTTAGGCTGCACAGGCAGTGAAATAAATAAATTATTTTATTTTTTATGACTTTTCTGTAGACATTGCTGCTGACAATGACATGTCTGCTGACATTATGTCGCTCATATATGTATCCATTAAGCATCTACTATGAATACAAAGAACTTTGAATGATGCTGCATCCTGTGGCACAACGTTATGTCACACTGGCCTCAGTGGGGAGAGGGGTGATGTTTAAGGATAGACCAGTGCAATGGTTGCTTGTGCAAGGCAAAGTATTTTTCCCTTATTAATTCTCCTTCATAATATGTCTTGACAGAGCCTCCCAAAGCTGATCCATAATGCAGTCCTGCAGAGAGCTTTGCCCAGGCTTGCCTTTTGAAGAAGTTATTGCTTTGATGTATGAGGGAACACATGAAACCGTGAGGGGAGCGAGGAGTAATTGCGTTGTGTCTACGGGGGGACAGTATTTAGCCCACACAATATCTTCAATCTCTTAGCTTCTCAGCCAAATGGACACTGCATCATTCTCAGACTGCGACTGAGGTATCCGGACAGAGCTATTCCTTTTCACAGGCCAAAGTTTAATCTCTAGATTGAGACGCGTAATAAAACTGTCGATTGTTTTGTTTCCCCTGCAAATGACGACGGTAGTATGGCGACTGTTTCTGATGAGACAGGTGAACAGGGGGCTTTCCTTCTGATGGGGTAGTTCAGCTCAAGGTCAGGATGCTTTGTGGTCCTCATTTTTGGGTCAAAGCCTTTTCGTTTGATGGCCTGTCCACCACGGAAGTGTTGAATGCGACTTGAATGTCAATAGTGCCTACCAGTGAGGACAGAAAAAAGAAGTACTCCGCTAAACTGCACTTGAGGAACATGAATGGAATATTGACACTGTAAGAAGAACTCCTTAGAAAAACTGAAAAAAATACTTTCCACCAGGACATTATCCATTAAGGTTACACACATTTCCTTTAATACAAAAACACAACACAATGCAATGCGTAATTCAAACTGTATAACATACCTTTCATTTCAAGACAGGAGAAAAATCCTTTACATTAATGCAGTACATTGTGCCCTATTTTTACAGAATTTTCTTAATGTGCTTTTTTCCTTTACATACAGTGGGTACGGAAAGTATTCAGACCCCCTTCAATTTTTCACTCTTTGTTATATCACTATCATGATGTTTCACTAAATATAATGAAAATAATGATGAAAAGGTGTGTGGCAATGTATTACTGTGAAAATGTCATGCAGAGGTAGCATTTTAAGGCTTCATAGGTGTCTTGCTGAAGTGAATACTGTTCCAAAAGGTAGGCAACTTAATTATACTGCCTTCTGAGAAACCTTCTTTAGCCAGTTGTAAGGTAACATCACATGTGTCTTTCATAGAAAAGTAAACCCAGAATGCAATGCGGTGAGCTCAGTGAAATATTAATCCAAGATGGTAGACAATGTAACAGAAATGTTGATTATAAAATGCCTGTTCAATTAAAAATTTAAATGCAAAATTAATGGGCAATCAGTATGTTAGGGCATATTAATCATGCTGTTAGCTTAGCAAAAATGTTAAATGCAAAATGATTCATTAAAACTGATTAAAAATGTTGTTGGCATAGCAAATTGCTCTTAATTTTAAGAATTGGTAAAATATGAGCTATTTCACCTAGTGTTTGTGTACTGTGTATTTTAGGCATATTAATAAAAAAATATTAGTGGGGAATAGTGAAAATCTGATTAACGAGCAATGTGAAAATGACCACTTGTCATGTTTGCAGCCACTCTACAAACAGGCCTGAATGAGTCAGACTGGTGGAAATGGAAGGGCTAATTACAAACAACTCGCTCGCACAGATATTATCACTTTCGGTCATGTCTGAATCAAAATGAACTTGAAATGATAATCTGTGGGTAAGACTATTTATAGCAAAAACTCTAGTTAGTTGCTTACATTAGGCTACTACTGGTCCAAAAAGGTGACTATTAATAATAATAATAATAATATTAATAATATTTTTGAAGCCATGTACCAAAGTGTGTGCCTGAGACAGATTTTGCCTACATTGTGTAGCAAAACAAATGTGCATATGTAAAAGGAATTTAGGTAAGCGTCTCATAGAGACATTCCTCTGATGTTCCTCTTCAGCCTTAAAGAACAGAAGCAATGTCTGTGCCCAATTTCTACCCAGCATCATAACAGTGCGGTGGGTGTGTGTGTGTGTGTGTGTGTGTGTGTTTACATTTCACTGGCTTCACAATCTGCCCAGGCAGGATAGTGAGCATTAAAAGATCTCCAAACTTCTGTATCAAAAGCAGTGGGAGTTTGTAAAGCCAATTACACTTTTCCTTTTCTAATGGTGCAACAGTATGCAGCTTTGTGGGTGATCACTTATCAAAAGTTTGAACTGACGTTAAGTGAGATAAATTTGACATTTTATGTTTGCTTCAAAGTTAAACAAAGCACTTTAAACAGGCTGTATTAATTTTAATTGGCTGTGATCATGCTGACTATGGTCCAATTGTGTTTAATATTCGTGCATGTACTCTTTAGCTTAGCAGCTAATTATCAAAACAATTGCTGCATTCATATTGTGCTGCTAGACTGTGTGCCTGCAGCTGCTGAGCTTTTCAATGGGATGGTGGCATGGCAAAAAATAGAGTTAAATAGGGTCAATATACTACAAATATGATATATATATATATATATATATACAGTGGGTACGGAAAGTATTCAGACCCCCTTTAGAGGGAAAGATAAATGGTTAACATTTTTAACAAGTAGTAAGGAGAAGATGCAGTGGGAATTATCTGCATCTGCTGTTTCTGTTTTCAACAAAATGTAAAAAGAGATAATGACAAATGAAAGCTTAATTATAGATTTTTACCAGAACCAAAAGTGAAAGACACTATATATGGATACAAAACAGTTTATTAGATATACAGACCTAGTTATACAAAAAATAAGGGTTCATGTTGAGAACATGTTGACGCCATGTGAGTCATTGCAACTTCGTCTGTCAAACTGAAACTCTGAAATCATAAGCAGCACAAATTTTCCAACTCGGGGCAATATGATAAAACACAATTAGCTCAGGCAGAACAAAAACTTTCTGATAAGAAGCTTCCAGCGCAGTTTTTTTTTCTGTTGTTGTTGTAAATCTTCATTGACTGAGCAAATAGGGTGCGTAGAGATTAAACTCACTACGCCACAGTGAGTATTAGCAGCCGAAGCTTAAGCAACCGGTTGGCAGTGAAGTGTTTATCACTTGCCAGATTTAATTAAATAAAGAGAGCACGGCTCTCACGACCTGCGCGGCATAATTGGATGAGCGCTTTCCATGCTCTGAGGTTACCAACTTGTGACTATCTCACTAAGAAGATGACACGATGCAGAGCTAGTTAAGGCCATTTCCCTCTCCGAGCAACATTGGTCCCTTCTTACCTCTTGTTTCATCAGCCAGCTCTGCTGCAGTGGACCTGGGCAGCCCTCAGTGGCTCCATCTGTGACATGCCTGTCAGTCTAACCTCGAATCAATGCGAGTCACCAGCCAACCAGAGGCAGCCGCTGATAATTTAAAGCCGCGATGTGCTGTCACCAAGACAACCATGCAAAAAAAAAAAAAAAAAGCCTAAATATGATATGGGACAGCAAACTCTGGCGCTGTCTGTCACTGTCAAGGTGTATAGAATGGTGAAAATTGGCATCTTTGAAACACGATTGAATGAATGCACAATGGGGAACCACTGGAGAAAGTCGTGCCCTGTTAAAATTCAACAATATTAGACACTCCCTGCTCAGCGGAGCAAAGAAAAACAGCCTCATATGGTTATGGAAATTTTGTGAAATTGGAGGGAAACAAGCCTGCCTCACCATAAGCTGAGGATTGATTCGGCTTTGTGTTCTTCATCTCGAGCAGGCTTGAGTCTCATGCAAAGTTGAAGCCAAATAGTGGTAAGAAATGAAGGTAATAACCACTGCGCTTCAAAAAAGCGCTTTCCATTTTAGTGAGTTTTGAGGAGCTTATGGTGAAATTCATAATCAGCCTCAAATCTAGCTTGAAGAGAAAAAGAAATCTAATTTGATAAGGAGGTAATGAAGCCTCACGGTAATTATCCAAGATAACCTATTTGTGGCACTGGTTGAGCAGTGATGAAAATTCTATTTAACATAGTTGGCTGATTTCTCTATTTTGATCAGTGCGAATCAAGAGACGGTGTGCTTTATAACCCTTGCCAATTTACTTTGAACTCCCCAAGATACCAGTGATCATTATTTTAAGGATCCTCAAACACCCTCCTGTTACTAGGTAATTCAAAGCAAGAGGTTTGAAGTCTCGGCTGATAACTTGGGCATTGTAGCCAAGGTGCTGAAGCATTGTTGTTGCACATACATATGAAATAGGCACTTCAGAGTGGACAGTGGAGCAAATACTTCACCTGCGTTGCCGGGGCAGTTATTTTCCTCTGATTTCACCTTGCTTGCTTCAAAAAAGCTGTTGTATCACAAGAAACGGAGTATCTTTTCAGTCTGTAAAGCCAGAATTGAAATACTTAATAATTTGCTTGACTTCTGTGAACGGAAATGATAGTAGCAAGCATCCATGTTAATTTGATAACGCACACATTAAGGGCTCCAGTTCAATGCATGTTTAGTGATTGTGGAAGTGTTGCCATAGAGGTACACTACCACCTTCGCCACCAATAAACCTGCACAATCTCTGTTGTTAAATGAACAGAACTGGTTATTAGAAGTGACATGATTAATTAAACAGACATAAATTAAAACATTACGAATCCATCAGATGAAAGCGATGGCATGTAATTAACTGCAGAAGTTAAACTGCATACTGGTTGCAGTGTATTCGGTTGGCAGGGAAACTTGTATAATATTGTATTGGAAAGACACATACTGTGCTCTGGAACTGTCCAACACTCTGTGTTCTCTAAAGACTGAATTACCGTCTCAAATATGAGCAGCAAAAAGAACCTTGACTGTTGTATTATCTCACTACATAAACCCTTAATCCTCATCATTGGAGAATTAGTTTAGTTGTAAAAAAGAAAAAAAAAGAAAAAAGAGCATATTTTCCACTAAGCAGGGATTTGATATTCGACAGTTTCGGAACGGCTCTTAGTTAAAAACCTTGCATTCGATTTCAACAGATTCCTTCTCATTTACCTGCCTCAGTTGTTTTTATTTCGCTCCAGAACAAATGTATTCACTACCGAGTCCATTTAAATACTATAAGGCTACCAAATATCCTTCAGTTTTCTCAGGCATGCCCGGCTGGGGAAGCTGTTTTGCCGAGCTACAACATTTCTTTTGAAAAAGTAGCTAATGAAAATATCTAAGGGGCATGAACTTTTAAATATACAGTATGTCTGTCAGATTACATACGCACTTATACACTAGTGTTCAAAAGATTGAGGTCAGAAAGTTATTGAAAGAAATGAATACTGTTGCTCATCAAGGACAAATGAAATTAATCAAAAGTGGCTTTTACATTTTAAATAAATGTTGTCCTTTGAACTTTCTATTTGTGAAGTAATACTGAAAAAAATGAAGTTTCATTTAAGTTTTAAACCTTGATATTAATAAAAAGTCAGCATTTTAGAATGATTTCTGAAGGATCGTGTGATAATGAAGACTGGAGTAATGGCAGCCTTGATATCAAAGGAATAAATGGCATTTTAAAATATACTAAAAAAAATAGAAAAGTGTTATGTTATAATATTTCACACTATTTAAGTTTTTATCAAACAAAAGCAGAACATTAAAAAACATTAAAAAATCTTAACTTATTATTATTTTACTTTACATGTCCAATATAATATAAAATTAAATTTAAAAATGTGTTGTTTTTTTAGTAAAAGCAGCTTGTTATTGTAAAAGCTGCACTATTTATAAAGCATCTGAGTTACTGTCACGCTACCGACAACTAGTTTAGTTGCATGGCTACTTTTAGATGAACACTGAAGACACCCTTAACTAGTTTCCACCCTGTGAAACATAGCAGTCCTCCAAGAATTAAGCCCAAATATTACTTTCTAGGTGTTAAAATGTAAAAGCGTGTCCCGTTTCAACAGAGTATATTAGAGATCGTCGGTAAAGGGACCCCCCGCCCCCCCCCAAGGATTTTCTTTTTAATCCCATTTCTCTTTTGTAAATGGCCTGATGAATTGGAGTCCCTCCACCTGCTAGTGTGTCATGACTGACTGGTCATGTGTCACAGTTAGAGCCAGCTCAAACACACTCACCCAGCAGCATATCTCTAATAGCAACCAGCTGTCTGCTCTGTGCAAAGAGAAATATTGACAGAAGTGTCTGCTGGAAAAGTATGCCCGTCTTATTATCTGCCCGTTGGCAGGAGCCGAAGAGTCTTGTGGCTCGAGGAAAGCTTCATTGCCCATATTTGTTGAGCTAACAAATCTGGAAGCTCAGTTAGTGCAGGATTCAGTGGAGCCACTATTGTCTGTCCTATTTCTGTGGCTAGCCCTGATAGCATACAGCTAGGCTGGCTAGGGAGCAGAGAAGAGATTGGATCACAACAGAAAGCCAAGTCCCTTCACAAACCTGGATCCCCCTGGCATAAAATGCACGACGACGAATAGTCCAGTTTGTGTTTATTTGTTTGCATTTAATCACTCGAATGAAAGCTCCACGGGCAACGTGACTGAAATACCAAGACTGGCTTTCAAAGTGGCCACACTTTAGCGTAGCCGAATGCCTCCGTACCTTTTCATTTGGGTTCGAGGCTGTTAGCGTTTGCCAAAATTAGCCCGGCCGGGTTGTTTGGTTTGCTAAATGAATGCACGAACATGCACCGTCTTCGTGCGTGATGTGGAGTGTGCCGTTCTGACATGGAGCAGGAGTCTACCTGTAATTTTCACTATATTAATATGCAGCACAGCTTGTTGCTCTAGTGCAGGCAGCCAGTCAGAATGACAATGTAATTGGGGAAATATGGGGATTTTGGAAAGCGGCTAGAACAAAGTAATTCCGAACTGACAACTTTGAGGAAGATCAAGGTGTGTTTCCTTGGTTTGGCAAGGTTCAAAAAACAATTGCGCATTTAGAGTTTCCATTTTATATCAGTTTAGTGAGAATTACAGTGCTTGCCTGACTAAACATCTTAGACAAGGGGGTGTTTTGTCACAGCTGTTTGAGAAACTGATCTGAACCTCTTGACAAGACAAACAAAAATCAAAACAGGGTTTTGTGCCGTGCGTGACAGGCACGTTTGCGCGAGACGACAAATGACAGCACGCTCGTTCTCGGCGTCTCGAAGCGAGACTGTGATTGTGCATAACAACGTGCGGAAAAGGAATCGTAATAAAGAGGTGAGCTAACGCCGGACAAGATGAAAGAGAGAGACCGCTCGTTTAATGTCAACTGAAGGAGAGGCAGACGTATGGATGATTGAATTCTGCCATTACTGCATCTGGTCATGCTTGATTTCAAATAATGACAGCAGGTGCTTGGATATCAGCAGGATATATCTGCTGTTTGCAGTCTGCCAGTAGAGTAGACGACGGTGGAAGACGGTGACGAGTGCCAAAGCTGGACGACAGGCTGCTGTCTATGGTCAAGCCATTTACACGTGACAGTCAGGGCAATGACATGTGGGAGAATACGTTCAAAAAATAAATAAAGCCCACTTTCTTTTCATGCATGGAAACTTTGTAGGAAACTCTTGAATGATATGCATGCACATAATATAAAATATAATGATCCCCTTATAACTACCTGTGCAGTATATTCTATAAAAATCCTTTAAAAAATATTAGCTAACTGAGATATTATAAAATCAACATACTTCCAAAATGCTAATGTTATTTTAATTTGATATTCATTTTATATGGGTTTTCAAACCTTAAAACATATAAATAAAATATGATACGAAAAATATTGACCTCTAATGAACTTGATAAATGATGAGAATGTTAATGCAATTGGCTTTTTAAAGCAGTACAAGTTTGCAAAAAGTGTGGCTCTTTAAAGTTATGTACTTCACTTTCATAAACTTGGCGATTACACAGCCAAGAGATTTATCCTAAATACTGACATATTTCCCATATGTCAAATGCAGCTGATTTTGCAAATAATTTCATAAAAAGACAGATCTAATGGGGCTTACTGGTAATACAAGCTGATAGTCAATGATATTGGATTGCTTTCCCTCTCTGTGATTTGCGTCGCTCAGGGGACTGTTTTTCCGTGAAGCATTTAAGACAGCTGACAGTGTCCTGTTTATAACACACGAATCACATTCCCTCACAACTTCATAACTTCATTGTCAACAAATACCAAAGCAACCACTCTCAGAAGTTAGACACTAGAAGTGCTAAAAGAGCATTAAATACTAAACGTATACAAAGTATACTTACGCTCATGATTACAAAAATCATTCAAGATACCACAGTTGTATACTGATGTATATGTCCAGTCATTAAATCTGATTGTCATTTATTCATTCCAGCAACTAGTGCTCTATTTAGTTGTCAGAGATGCCTGCTGTTGGTTCTGCTTTGGCTTCAATTGAAACTATTTTTGTTTACCAAAAATAAACAAATAACATGCAACATTGTGTCTAAAAAAGTTACTTAATGTTAAAGGAATAGTCACCTAAAAATGGTAAAGTTTGCTAAAAAATGTATTCAGGCTGTCCAAGACAAATGAGTTAGTTAGATGAGTAGATGAGTTTGTTTCTTCATCAGAACAGATTTGGAGAAATGTATCATTCTATCACTTTCTCACCAATGGATCCTCTGTAGTGAATGGGTGCCGTCAGAATGAGAGTCCAAACAGCTAATTAAAAACATCACAATAATCCACACGACATCAGTCAATTAACATCTTGTGAAGCAAAAAGCTGTGTGTTTGTAAGCAAATCTATCAATTAATGTAAATTTTAAACAAAATATGAGTCCATAATCAACAATGACTCTTCTTCTAGTGAAAAAGTCAATTCCCTGTTGTCTTCTTACAACAAAACCCACCAACATATTTTTTTCAAACTGTTTTGGACTTGTAAACTGTGCTTGATCTGTACATATTTCTTTACTGATTCAGACGAGATTACTTTTTTTCACTGGAGAAAGCAATATTATGGCAGAAGCAACTACTTGAAGTTAATATGTGTTAATGACAGATTTGTTTATTATAAAAACAGTTTTCACTTCACAAGAAGTTAATTGATGCACTAAAGTCGTGCGAATTACTTGTGGATTATTATGTTTTTATCAGCTGGATCAATTGGTGAGAAAGTGATGTAATGTTAAACTTCTCCAAATCTGTTCTGATGAAGAAACAATCTCCTCTACATCTTGGTTGGCCTGAGGGTGAGTACATTTTCAGCAAATTATCATTTTGGGTGAATTATTTCTTTAACTTCTTGTTTTAAAGCAATCAACAGTCAGCTTGCGTGTGTGGTATTTCCTTAAATATGACGTACAAACCTTTTAACTTAGTACATTTTTGAGCTATTCACATATTCCTCAACCTTGAAGATATTTTAAGAATTCGGTCTCAATCCAGGTCCACTTAGGTTATCATTTTTGTGCACTTCACTGACAGCACTCAGGTATATAACCACTGACACCCTGGTCAGTTTAGATAAACCAAAATGAAGTCCATTGAGGAATATTATCAAACTTCAGCAGCTGCGCTCTCTAAAAGAGATACCCACACATATCACTCTGTTTAATTGCTGGTGTAAGAGAGACTGTTTCCATGCCACCTTCTGTAATTTTCAATGTAGCAGTGGCAGTGTAATCTGATGACCCCCAAAGCAGATATTGCGTAATGTATAGTAATCTGTAGAGTGGGCAGGATGTGATTCTTGAGGCGTGTGATTGACAGCTCTCGAGCTCTGGCATTCATTCAGAGCAGAGCATTCAGACTCTCTGCACTGGTAAAGGCACTCAATGCAACTCTATGACTGCTAATGATTTACAGAGGACAGCAGTATTCATCCGGCTATGAAAGAGGCATCAGGATATATGACATGACAGAGACTTGAGTATTCTCGCTTAATGAACACACTCCTTCTTCTTTTTCGTCGCGGTTTATCTTTTCATGAATAGTTCCATGTGAAGTCATAAAAATAATAACAGGGTATATATTCCCCCCCCCATTGCGTCATCCCAAAATATCTGGGAAAATTTCCATTTGAAAGATATTTTTCTCAGGGATTGGTGCCACTGAGTGTTTTTCAAGTGACAAATAGATGAGACATAGATTAAACATGTAGACTATCTCATCCCATCACGCATCTCTGTCAGGGTCGAGAGAGGAAGATTACAGTATGAAGAAAACCCAGAAGTAAAACATACAGGAAAACACAAATCTGTGAATTGCTTTAAACTCACTGCAACAGCTGTAGATACTGAATAATTTGAATATGACGCTCAATTGCTGAAAAAAATGCAAAGTACAAATGTAATGCTGTAATCGATCGTTTTTACAATAACTTAATCACAGCACCAATCATTTGATTAATTGTGCATCTCTTTACCATGTTTTTGTCATGCTTTAATTTAAAGATGTCTACTACGTCAGTGCATTTCATAGCATGATCACTTCTCAACTGGTCAAGTCTGGCACTTCATTTTCATTTCATCTTCCATCTGAAGATAGTTGAGAGTCACTCCAGACCTCACTCGTTTCCTTTTTCAAATGAAATATCACTCCCACATAGAGGCATCCTGGCATGTTCAACCTTTTAAAAAAAGTTTCTGAGAACTAGAGAATATTTTGTTGAATTGTTGGAGGCTGAGAACCAAAAAATGCAGCACTGCACTCGTCTCTCTGAAATTATCAGGGGTGCTGAAGACTTCTGCTCTTTGCTGTGCTCTTCCTCCTTTTTATATCTTAAACACAAGTCTTGTTGTGGGAAGTGCTTAGCACTGGCACAGAATTCAAGGCAACTGGATGTCCTGGAGCAAGACTTGCATCCACAGAGAAGCTGAATCATTTTCCATACAGAGCATGTGAGGTTTCAGATGTGCAGGATCTAATTAGAATCACCTCCTCTGCCTTGTCAAGACTGGTTTGTGTTTGGGTGTTCAAAAGAGGTCTTTTCACAGTTTGCCAGGTCTGAGAAGCCAGCAGTTCAGGAGCCAGTGGACTATACACATGCATATTCAAAGATTTTCTCTCTGCTGCAGCCAAGGAGGTCTATAATACCTGGAGACAGCTATCCGATCATCTCAAAAAGGCAGTTGTACGGCTGGCGCAGGACTCCCGGAAGTATGTGGTTTCAAATCTGCCATCTTTGCTCACGGATGTTTGGTTCTACTGTCAGGTTGTTTTGAGCCAATCAGCTGAGCCGAATGATGAAAAAAGCAGGGTTATTATAGTATTAAATTTTGAATTTATTTCTGTTTCCTGTTTGTCTTTTCAGTTGAGAGTTGTAGTCAAATTCTCATTTTAGTTTTAGTATTTTATGAATGGCAGAGTCGAACATGTTCATGTTTAATGCATGAAGACAGGTTGTAAAGGTTTTAAGTTTTAGAATATAAAAGACTGGGGTTAGTAAGATTTTTTTTATTTATTATTATTTTTTAAAAGAATCTATACTAAAGATTTCTATTTCAAATGAATGCACTTGTTTTGAACTTTATATTCATCAAAGAATCCTAAAAATGGTATCACAAAAATATTAAGTTGTACAACTGTTTTCAACATTGATAATAATAATAAGCAATGTTTCTTGAGCACCAAATCAGTATATTTATTTTTTTATTTTCTGAAGGATCAGGTGATGTTTAAGACATGTTTTGGTTTTGACATCACAGGAATAAATTACATTTTAAAATATATTAAAATAGAAAATAGTTATTTTAAATTGGTGTACTATTTCACAATATTATAGTTTTTACTGTATTTTCAAATAAATCAATTAATAATAAATTATCAAATAAATACAGCCTTGATGACTGTGAGACTAAAAAAGTCAAAAAAATCTAACATTTGAACATTGCCATGTATCAGAAACTAAAACTTGAATTTATTAAGATTTGGCATGATGAAAATGTATTTTTGTTTCAGTATTTTCTAGATATGCAAGTCCTTATTTTAGTATTGACAAAAGTACTACATCAAAGGGGGGAGAGGGGGGGGGGACAGTTTCATGCTTTTAAGAGCCCTCTAAAAGCAAACCAGATACAATTCCTACTATAACATAGGTAATGAAATATTTTTTATTAATAAAAAATAAAAAAAATGCATGCATACCTTTCAATGGTTGCAAGTGGAGAAACATACTTATTGCAGCCATATGGTGTCGTTGCAGTATCTGCTAATGGTGCCATGATAACCAGCCAAAACTTGACCTCTTGGCTGCAGCTCACAATGTGACTAACATGTCATGGTTCTGCAGCAAAGCATCTATGAAGCGTCACATGCAAAAATAGCAGAATTATTAATTTGCTTATTCACTGACTTATTGCTTAGGCAAACATATGAGCTACGTATCAGCGGGGATTAGATTGCAAGACATGTCTGACTCCTCATTCCTTGAACGGGGACTCAAGGCCCCCTGATTACTGCATGTCTTTTATTCAGCCTTGAGCTCGCAGTCATGGTAGGACTTGTACATCACTCTTTTCTGATTTTGTAATAGAGGCACCGAAACACTAAAGAATCCGTTTGATACACCATGGACAGGGCACATATGAGTAGCAAAAGCGAAGAGAGACAGGGTGCATTTTAATGAGAACTGAACAGTCTCAGCTAGAAATTCAGAGAGACAGGGCCTGTTTGGCTCACTCTCCTCAGCAGTGCATTGCTCTGACAAGCTCCCAGTTTTACTGAAGTGTGCACTTGTAATAACAAAGCCCCATTTCTATCTAGTCACTTGGTGGCATGAGATCTGCCAGACTTGATGTCTCACTGCCTTCACCTTTTTTCCTTTCTTTTTCCCTTTTTCTTGTAGCTCTCTGTGCGCAATACGACGTCTGCCGGCATCTCTGGCTATGCTTCATGTTTCTCCTATGTCTGTGCTGTCAAGACGACGCTGACAAACAGGATTCGACAAACAAGCGATACGTGAATACTAAAATCTGTGAAAACTACTTCATGTGCCAATGAGCGGCACTTCAACTCAAAGCGGTGGGGAAAAAAGATGTCATTTGCTGCATGAGGTGATTAGAAACCCATATAAAGTAACAAAAAGGACAGCAATCGAGTGACAGATTGAATACCGTAAGTCATTATTTCACAGAACATTACAGCACAGAGAGATGCAAAAATGTCTGTAATTTCTGATATTTATTCATTGGCGGGAGATGACTTCTTAAAGAGACCAGGAAATTGGAATTCTTCATGTCCTCACTTACATTAAATATGGATTGCGGAAGCATATGATAGGGCCGCTATTTAAGTGGCTGGGGTTAAAGTAGGCAGTGATTGACCACCTCCTGTTCCTGCCTGACAAAACTCCATTTACATGCCACATCTAAAGACACACTGATGACTCGACGGAGACACTAATTCTCCACTTTAGCACCAGCAAATGAGAGTAACATAAACTAGGAAATAAATGTTGTGAGCCGCATCTCGTAGACGTTCCGTCATGGTATTTTGTGCACATGGATTAAGTCATTCAGACTCTCTTAACCGTTTGTTAGACCTTACTGGATTGATAACACTCATGGGCAAAACTAAATATTGGAGAATTAACTAAGATGGAATTGTGTACTAACAGCAGGGAGTAAAAGCGATGGAATGGATGTCTGAGGAAGACAGATAGTGAGAGATCAAATAAGACATCTGAAGATCCAAGGCCAACAATCTCTGATTTCTACCCCCGAGCGACTGATGATTTGCCAAGTCAAAGCAAACCTTCTCATCTGTGAGCTTAGTTAGCTTCCAAACCAAAGCCTCATTTGGGCAAAAAGCCTCTGAAAAGCCTATGTAGGCTGCCATTTATGAGAAAAAAAAAACAGAAATGGTGGAAGGATGCTGGTTGATACATGGCTTGAGACTTGTAGTTTTGCTCCTGCTTTTGGCCAAGACAAAGAGACAAAAAAAAAGACTTTGTGAATGAGGAAATAAGGTGCGTTCACGTTCTTAGAGAACTCGAAACTACAACTTGTATACATGTAATTTTCCAAGAGCTCCAGATGGCTTCAGCAGTAAAATGCAGTTAAGTAAGTAGTTATTTCTGTTTATAAAATTCATACATTTCCCATAATACTGCAAAAATAATAAACATAATAAAGACACACAATACAGTTTAATGTAGCTAGCACAGTCGAATACCTAATGTCATGCTAAATAAACTATAATCCATTTGCAAGGATTGTGCACAAATAGTCGAAATTCGAATATTCGTAATTATTGTTCGAAAAATAAAAACACAATTCGAATTTTACTACGTGTTGCTTTGCTGGTCATAAATGCAGGGAATCCATGATAAATCCCAAGCACGCAAACTAAAAGTCAGTTATAACTAAACGCAGTGGGTGGCGCTGTGGAGCTGCCTCGCGAGGTTTGGAAATATTTTGATCAAAGTGATCTTACTAAATGATCTTACAAAATGGAATGACTTTTGATCAAATTAATCAGTGAAACTGAGTTATCATAATATCACCACCATAATAACAAATCACATGAAATCCTAACACCAGTGGACTGAGGAAAGACAGCTGCCCATCACTGCATTCACGGCTGCAGGTACGTGCAGCTGTACCACGAGTGAGCCGAGGAGAGAGCTTATCTGATAGCCAGATCATCTTGAGACATATGCCTCCTTTAAGTTTCCTCAAGGGAAAGTGTTTCAAGAACAGAAAACACAAAGCGCTGTGTTTGCACTTTCACCCGAGCACGTGGATAGTTTAGTTTTTCACAACAACATTAACGTGAAACAATATAAACACAATAAACATAGGCCGACTCAAGTGTATGTACGTTCTGTACTGTGATTGACACAGTCTGCTGTGTTTTGCCCATTTGCTCTGCTTGAGCTTGAATGCTTTTCTTCTTTATATATATATATATATATATAATCATGTTTGGTAAATGATTAGTTCATCATTAACTAATCACTTGTAAATAACTTGTAAATGAATTAACAAAACATTCATAAATTGTTAGCATATCGCTTATTAATTGCTTATGAATGTTTTGTAAATGATTAGTTCATCATTTACTAATCAATTATAAATGACTTACAACTGAACGTTATTATAAAGTGTACCCATTGTTGCTTATAATGCCTAATCATAAGCTTAGCCTAATGGTAACAAAAAATGTATTATTAAAAATAACGTCTTTCATTAAACGTCATTTAAATAAACAAATAGCTAAACGAATATTAGTTTTTTTATGAGCTCAAATATTCGAATAGAGTATTTCTGAAAAATGCCCATCCGTACCATTTGCATAACAACTATTACCTGTTGTATTGTGGTTCTGTCTGTTGATTACAGAAATTACACAATCATTTTGGCGTTATAGTGTTGCCACAGAAACGCATTATTCCGAGTCCAAGGACAAGAAGAGTTCCAAGTAGAACATCCAGGTTGTCTTCTAGTAATTACAGTAATTACAACACGTCAATTGATCAAAATAAGGTGCTATAGAGGTTTATTTTTTTATTTTTCTTGATTGTTTGCTTTGATTCATATGGAAATATCATAACAGGGATAGTTCATCCAAAAATTATAATTTAGTCATTTACTCACCCTCAAGTTCTTCCAAATCTGTATGAATTTCCTTCTGCTAAACATAAAAGAAAATTTAGAAGAATGTGTGTAACTAAACAGTTGCTGGTACCATACAGGTTTGGCACAACTTGATGGTGAGTAAAAGATGTCAATTCTTTTTTGGGTGAACTATTCTTTTAAATGTAAAAATCATTTAAAGTGCATGAAGTTTTACATTGTACATTTTATTAAAGATGTTTAAAATAATGTATATTCACATGATCTGTCATAGCAATGGACTGGAAAAAGCAGTGTTATTCTACATGCGGCAGGTTGCTCCCTCATGTTGGTGACCAGATGTGTTTGGTAATTTAATAAACACAAACGTCTGATAACTTTATATCAAACTGACAACTTGCCAACTTGTTACAGAGTGCACCGGTTAACCTGACAGCTGAGGGCAGCAGAGAGGGTAATACTGTTGTATTGGTTGCTTAGGAAGTATGAATAAATATTAAATCTCCAAATATGCCCCTATAAATATTAAACATTTAAAATGTATTTACTGAACATGAATACATTTTTAAGCTAACCACAAAAAAGTACTGCAGATAACATTGTTGCACTTCAGCAGTCATTATTTATCGATATAGCAAGGCAGATCATTGAAGCCGTTGCATTCTTTGCACTGCTCCTTCGCATTTTGCATCATGCAGAGCAATCCTGGCCGAGCTTTTGGTCAGTCTGACAGTAATTTCCACAGTGAATGTGTATGATTGCACAATTGAGCACTATGGTGTCATTCTCTGATATGGTGTCATTCCCATTGTATGTCATACACTTCAGGCTGCTCCAAAAGATACAAAACAAATTCTTTGTATTTTAAAGCAGATTCTGTCTTGTGTTGGAGTGAGAGAAGGAGGTTTTCAAACAGACATGATCATTATCCTCATCACCACGTTTCATTGTGTCAATCACAGTAAATGTGAGCTCGCAGACAAAGCTAGAGAATATTTTAGTCATGGTGCAATGCTGGGAAACCATTTTAAAAGAAGGACACCTTTTGTGTGTGCTATTAAGAGTTATTGAAATCACACACAGTGGGCTTCAGAAGTCAGTGTACATTGGAAATAATAATTTCAAACTGAAAAGAGCTTTTAGGATTTGAAAATAAAAATATTATGGTATAAAATAAATCAGAAATATTTAAGTTTCTGCTATATGGTTATATTAATTCTATCCTTTGTAATAAAAAATGGTAACACTTTAGAATAGGGACCAGTTCTCACTATTAACTAGTTGTTTATTAGCATGCATATTATTAACATCTTGTCTGTTTATACTTATAAAGCACATATTCTGCATGCCCATATTCTACACCCCTGATCCTTCCCAATACTTAAACTTAACTACCTTACTAACTAGTAATAAGCAGCAAATTAGGAGTTAATGGTTTGTTAATAGCGAGAATTGGACCTTAAAATAAAGTGTGGCCAAAAATTGCAGATGGACCCCTTTGTATGTTACACACCTGGTCATGTGATTGAGGAAACAATGTGACATTTATATCACAAGCAAACATCGTCTTCTTAGTGTCGGATCCATAAGGGATGTCCTTGACCACTATAAAACCAAATATTATCTGAAAATCTCTGGCATGCATAGGTCAGAGAGTCAGTCAAAGAAGCTCTAGCTGACATTTAGTTGCACTGATAAATACCATGACATTTTACAAGATGGCCTTGCCTTAAAAGAGGAGCTCCAATAAGGGAGCGTATCAGTCAATCCATCACACTATGCTCAGCATGCAACTGATTTAAGTGTGTTTACACTGTATCCTGTTATTTACAAGCTCAGCAGAGTGTTCCCTCCAATTATGGACAAATCAGCCAACATGCATCGCCTTGAAAGTGACGTTTTACCCCTAACTTGCTTCCCTTGATCAGAGAACAGCCCAGCTTTTATCCACTTTGGATTCACAAAAAATATGCAAACCGCAGTCACACATAAAAGCAGCGCGGCATCTTTGTTCTGTCACTTCTTAATGTGTTCCATAAAGGCTTCGCTTATTCATTAAGAAGGTTATCTCGCCCGCAGCAGAATTCCCTCAGATTGAGACTGCCACCCCTGCTGCGAGGAAACGCACAACTGACGGTCTGGATAGATCATTTTAGAGTGGATATTACAGAATGATGTGTGCTTCACAGGTTTCAGTGTTGACTGCAGGAAATACCCAGAATTCCCAGGCTGATCACGCACACCACAGCTAATTGACTTCAGTTTTATCCTGTGCTAACTCAGAATGCTCTCAGAAAATGCTCAGAATGAACACTGAATATGAAAGTAGGTATTGATTATTATTGATTGTTATTATACATTTTCAGCTTATTAGTACTATTACAGAAATGTTACCTGTTTGTGTAACTGATAAATATTGTAGTGAACAGCACATTCCAGGGCCCAGTTTTATCACAGGTCAAACCTCTTTCCAGAGACCTTGGCATTGTTGTATATTAGATATTAAATAGCTGATGTCAGTTAATAAGGAATAATTACACTTGATTAGTTTCAGAGAAGCAACCGTTTATCTTTTCATAAGATAACTTAACTGTGCCATGGGAACACCCAACGTAATCACTTGCAGTGATTTATAGATTTTATGCATCTTGTGCACTTTTTCCCCTTTATTATTCATGGTATTCATTTAGTAGTTGTCGATGACTCTTGTTTATCTTTTGTTAATAAAATTTATTTTATTACACTTGTGTCTTCCTTGTGTTGATAATACAGTAAGAGGCTCTACAACTTAACAATACATCACCAGTCCCTTTGGATAAATCATTTGAACCAACTCTCTCATTTACGTTAATTTGAATTCTATTATAATTGTACATTAATTCTAAATTATCGAACAGCCCCTGGTAAAAGTCCTTGACTGGTGCCCTGAACTAAGAATGGGGGGAAGTGATTATCTGATATGCTCATAACCGCACCTTAAGTGACGTGTGATCCAAAAATCACAATGTCAACAATGACGCGAGTACCAATCCCTACATAATTGGCATCCCTGTTCTTGGAATGAGCCTTCTGTTTTATCAACACAAGTCAATACACTGGAAGATAACGATGGAGGTAACTGGCATCAAAATTAAGTTCACTAAGTTCACAAAGTTCTTCCACTGAGTCAGAAACCAGTTGCTTAGCAAGTGGTTCTCTCAAGCCTGATTGATAGTTTAACTGCTCAACTCCTTGGTAGTATTTTTGAGTAGGACTGGTTGCGAGGTGGATAGAGGTGTGATTTTATTGTGACAAATTTAGCAAAACGATTGTCCAAGTTTTTTGGGGGGCTTTTTAGCACACGTTGCATTTGTTGATTGTAAGTAATTGCTAATAGAAATATATCATAGGGTTTTTGCCTAGCATATAGCACTAAAATGGCCTCCTTAACTAAACCAGGCCATAGACAAAATATCCCTTGCCCATGACCAGGACAAAGATAGGGATTTAAAGTTTCATGAACTCGAAAATGAGCTGGCTGATCTGCGAAGAGACAACTTAAAGTTAAGAGCTAAAATATGTAGATTGTCTTCAGAGACTAAAAACTTGCAATCCAGTTAAAAAAGGCAGAAAACTGATGTGGTCCACTCTGCAAACATAGTTGTCCAATTCCCATAATGACATGTCAGTATAGATGGAGAGGTTAAGTGCAGTAAGTACCAATCTGAATAAGACTAAAGCCGAGTTAACGTCAGCTTTGCTGGAAATTTCTCAGGTAAAAACTGAGCTAAAAAAGAAAATAGAACACAGAATTGTGAAATGCTCAAACGACAGCTTTCCTAAATTACAGTTACCTAAATACAGCTTAGGGAACAGTTGGGCAGAGTGCAAGCTGAGGCTACAGCTATAAAGATGGTTTGCGGAACAGAGATGTGAAGGAGTAGGGACAAGGATGAGTGAATTGGAAAAAGTCAGGCGCAACCTGAACCACAGAGCACCTGGTTAGGTGTAAGGGACCCGCTGATGAATAATCTTTCATAAGGGCAGAGTTATCAGCAAAATGGTAATTTTATAGCCTTTACTAGCCTTACCAGGAGTGCTGGATTCACTCACTCCTATAACACAGCTTCTTACTCTTCCATAGGTAAGAAAACTAGCTGCTCCTTACCTGAGTCTCCTGGCACATAGTAATCTAGAGACAGTTGCCTGCATAGTCTTAGAGAATAAGCATGTGACATGATTTTTTTTTTAAACCCTGAGACTTCTGATTACACAACATATAGTTGTATTTAAAGGATGCAAATGCAGCTTTGACATACTTTCCTAAGGCTAGTCTGAGAAAGAACAATGCACAGACTGTCTATGGTTTAATAGACAGAGCCTGGTTATCTCTAACAATTGTGACGAACTGTGTAATCCAGAGTATACTTTGTATCAAAACCCATCTGCCTCTCGTCTCTCAGCTTTCCTAATTAAGGCCATCATGAATCTCCCAGAGAGTACTTTGAGTGCTTATGGAAAATGTATTTTGCTGGCAAATATGACCCTAGGGCAGAAAAGGATGTCATGTTTAAGAGTCTCTTTGTGAGTAACCTATACCCCACTGTTAGGAAACCACTCGTACTCGTGGTAGATGTTGACTGTATGTCTAAAGTAGAACTGAGGCAGCTTGTAGTGCAAAACCGGGACAGTGAGAGGGTAGGCACAAATAAGAGTATCTTCATGTTGCGTCTGTTCTTGAAACTGGGAATAACAGTAAGACACCCCATCAAATGGAAGGGTCAGAACTAGCCAGAACAGGTTTGTCCATTGCAGCAATCTACAGCAGAGCACCCACAGCCCTAGGTTCTGGGGTTACAATGGACATAACAATCACTGGCATGACCCCAGAAAGGAGAGCAGGAAGTGGAAGGACAGAGGGCAAAGACTGAGATAGCTCTGAGAATGGCTGTAAACAGGGTACTGATAATAGAAGTACGAAATCTAGAGGAACTGAAAGTAAGGATGCTGAGAACTTAGCAGAGATCCAGCACATACTTCTTAAAGCCCTCAAAGATCTCAAGTCAGAGGAAAAAACCTCCAATGACAGAGACTTGGTCTTCTTAGCATAACCAGGTCAGGGCCTCTCCACAGCATCTGAGTGTGGACAAGAGCCAGGGAAAAGGGCGGTATCCCTTAACTGAATCCCTTAACTCCTTGTTCTGAGTCCCTGGCCTGTGAGTGAAGGGACATTAATAGGTCGACAAGTTCTGAGTCTCTGGTATGTGAGGCAATGAGACAGTAACATATGCACCACTGACCAGTCTCTGGTCAGTCCAGTGAGACATAACAGATACAACCAAGCTCTGAGTATCCAGCTTTTGAGGCAGAAACAGATACAAAAACTTTCTGAGCTTCCAACCTGTGAGGAAAGAGACATTAACCCTACGTTCAGAGTCTTCGTCCAGCGAGACAACAACAAATGCAGCACGTCCTGAGTCTCCATCCTAGAGAAACAAAACTGAATTGAACATGTTCTGAGTCTCTGGCTCAGAAAGGCAAAATACATACAAACATTTGTTACAAGGTTGAGCTATGGAGAGCAAATCTTTACTTTAGGGTACTTTCAAATGCATGTTCCAGATTAAGGACCTTCTGCACCTACTTCAGGCCTCATTTGCATGTTCCAGATTTTAGAACATTTTGGTGCTCCAGGACATCAGCATCTCACAGCGCTTCAAGTTCAAGGCTGCTGAAGTGGATTCCTGCTTCTTTATTCACTGCATTGTTACCCACACACAAGCAGTGGAAAAAGTCATCACTACCAGACTACTAATTCACAGTCAGCTAATGGAAATATCACTTAACCAAACATCTTTCCAGAGATCTTGGCACTGTTGTATATTATTAGTGAATGATGTTCTAATTTACATGAGATGTTATATATAATCTTTCGTCTACTTGTTTGATGCATAATGAGGTTCTTCACCTTCTTAGTTTGAGAGAAGCAAAAGTTTATCTTTCCATAAGATAACGTAACTATGCCATGGCAACACCCAACCTAATCACTTGAACTGTATGCATCTTTTGCACGTAATTCTTTTATCATTCATGGTATTTATTTAGTAATTGTTAATTACTCTTGTTTATCTTCAGTATGAGGCTCTAAATGTTAACAATATCTCACAATCCTTTAGATAAATCAGTTGACCAGCTCCCTCCAGTTTGCATTAATTCTAAATTATCGAACAGCCGCTGTTGGCAGTGTACTCATTCCAAGGTAAAAGTCTATGACTGGTGGCCAAACTAAGAAAGGGGGACGTGATCATCTGATATGCTCATAACTGCACCTAAGTGACATGTGATCCAAAAATCACAACACCAGCGTTGATGTGAGTACCAATCACTGAAATATCCATTGCATTATGTTTAATATCTAACTGTGTAATCCAAATGGATGGACATTTTATGTGCAATTAAAAAACATAAATTATAAATTTAGGGCTAAACATGTTATTGAGTCTGTGCACAATATTCTATTCCAGTTTTATTCAATGAACATGCCTTATCATCTTCATTATAATTATTTTTTTTGATATTGGTTAAAGTATTGCAACAGACAAAATGAAACATAACTGGGGTTTAATTAAAGATGTAGTTTATTTACTTATTCTACAACAATAAGTATTACAACACTGCTATTTTGTAAAAGTATGTGTAAATGGTGTTTTTGTCCTTCTAACTCTTTTATGTGAAAACAATCAATTATCAGTCTAGCAGCACTGTTCTGTCTGGGTAGCACAGCACGGGCCACAGAATTGATTTTTATAGGGAGGGCAAGAATTAACTGAACTATTAACTGAATTATGGTTTAAAGATTTTAGCAAAATGCAAATCTGCACTTTTAATTATGAATCCACAAGCAACATGCACCCTCAGGGATATCATGATAGTGAATGTTGCCCTCTTTATCAGTAGTTCAGCCCTGTGCTAGCAATAAACAAGCATGGCAGTTCATTTCTAGTATTATTAGCTGCTCACCAACTGAATCAGAAATAAAAGTATGATCCTGCGTACGCAAACAAACAAACAAGCCCCCAAAAGAGGCCATTCCGTTTCAGTTTGATGCTCATAATAAATTCAAAATGACATCTCCAATTTCTCCACATTAAGAGCGGTGCTAAAAAAAAGGAAGAGGAATTGTTCTTCATCTAAGTGGAACTGATAGACAACCTCAGGTGTTTGCTTTGGGCCTTTCATTTTTGATGAAGCAGGCAGAGCTAAAAGAGCTTTTTACACAATCCACTAGGGAAGGAGGCAGTCTTTTACATACTGTAATAACACAAACATGATCATAATCCTCAGGGATGAATGCCATCAGCACTTGTCACATTGTGACTACAGAAATCGTTATTTTAAAAGGCACCATTGTCTTTAGATTGCCTTTGAAGTGTTAAATTAATACTAGATTGCTTTTAGCTTAGTATTTATAGAAATAAGGACATATAGGAATATAGTACACAAGATACGATAATATAGGACAAGATGAAAAAATGCACATGATGAAGATAAGTTAATTAAACAAACTGTTGACGAACACATGACAAGAACAAAAATATATTTTTAAAAAGTAAGACTTATAAATGTAAAAAAATAACGACTTTATTCAACAATTTCTTCTCTTCCGTATCAGGCTTTGACGTGCATTCACAAGAGTACCACGATGCATATGTGCATTCCTCTGCTTGCAAACAAGGTGCATGCATGCATGCATTGTCGTACTCTCATGAACGCATGTCATTATTTTTGTTTTCTTTGCGCACAAAAAGTTTTCTCGTAGCTTCATAAAATTAAGGTTGAACCACTGTCCAATGTCACATAGACTATTTTAACAATGTCCTTACTACCTTTCTGGGCCTTGAACGTGGTAATTGTGTTGCTGTCTATGGAGAGTTCTCGGATTTCATCAAAAATATCTTAATTTGTGTTCCGAAGATGAACGAAGGTCTTACGGGTTTGGAATGACATGAGGGTGAATAATTAATGACAGAATTTTAATTTTGGGGTGAACTAATCCTTTAATATATCAAATGTTTGAATATTTATTTTAATTTCTCACCAATTAAAATTAGGCCTATATATTTGTAAACTAAAATGAATGAATAGGACATGCATTTTTCACTAAAAATAATAGTAAAAGCAAAGCACACAAAAAAACATCAAATTCAAGACAAAAAAAAAAAACTTTCCTCCAAAACAAAAACAAATCGGTATCAACCACCATACAAGGGGATTTCATACATTTGAAATGAAAAGATTTCCTAAAGGTGTTACTTGGTCTTATTAATTTGTGTGGAAATACATTCTGTGGAAGGGACATTTGTAAACAGCCTGCGGATATCATTAGAAGCCCAACAGAATGAGCATTGGTCTGCGCTGTAATTGAAAGATAGTGGCCGCAGCTGCAGTACAGCAATCTCCGTTCACCACGCAATGATACCGATTCAAATAAAGGGTGGAGATTATTCTAGGTAGACAGAAATGTAATGATTCATTTCCTCTTTGGGTTTCTCACGATCATAATAATGGGTAAGAAAATGTGGCATTGTTGTGCACAAAGCAATAGTGCTCCTGGTGGTACCCACAGTGTGAAGTTTGAAATGTGTTCCTGTACCTCAGTTAGCTGCCAGGATACAAATGAGTCATCCAGCATCCCACGCCTGCATGCACATCCACCGTATAATAAAGCCATTTCACCCAGCATGAAATAAAAGACCATTTTCAAGTTCAGTGATTGGGTTCATAAATTCTCTCACTGCCTAAAACACACACACACGGGTGCACGTAACAGTTCACATATGCACAAGAGCACGGCAGCAAACTTACATACTGTGACACCAAGCTTGGTCAATTTCTGACATAGTGAGTAGCTCAAATCATCAGGCATGCAAAATAAACAAGACTTGCTAAATAAATTAAGCAAACAAAACAGATATAATTGCACATTACATTACAAAATATCACAGGAATAGTTCACCCAAAAATTAACATTTGCTGAAAATGAATCCTCAGATCATCCAAGATGTAGATGAGTTTGTTTCTTCATCAGAACAGATTTGGAGAAATTTAGCATCACTTGCTCACCAACGGATCCTCTGCAGTGAATGGGTGCCGTCAAAATGAGAGCTCAAACAGCTGATAAAAACATCACAGTAATCCACAAGTAATCAACACGACTCCAGTCCATCAGTTAACGTCTTGTGAAGCATGCATGTTTGTAATGAACAAATCCATCAAGATGATTTTAACTTCAAACCATTGCTTTTGGCTAAAATACAAGTCCATAATATTGCTCCATACTATCCATAATATTGTTTTCTCCAGTGAAGCATCTCATCTGAATCAGGAGCAAAATAAGCATAGAGCAAGCAAGTGAAAGCTGTCCAAAACTGTTCTAAACTAATATGTCTGTGGATTTTGATGTGACAGGACAACAGGGGATGGATTTTTCAATGCAGGAAGCAATATTATGGATTATGGATTTTGGCCAGAATCGATGGTTTAAATTTAAAATGCCTTAATGATGGATTTGTTTCTTACAAACATTTAGCTTTTTGCATCACAAGATATTACCTGATGCACTGGAGTTGTGGAGTTTTTATCAGCTGTTTGGACTCTTATTCTGACAGCACCCATTCACTGCAGAGGATACATGAAGAATGCATTCCTATGAAGAAAAAAGTTTGCCTCTCAGATGTCCTGAGGTTGAGTAAACTTTAAGCAAATTTTCATTTTTGGGTGAACTATTCCTTCAAAGAAAGTCATTAAAAGCACGTGAAGTAGAAGCATGATGCCATTTGATTTTCACAGTATTCAACCTGAAGGACCCCTGCCAGCCCAGCCACTTCAACACACAATAAAGCTGCCAACTTCAACTATTATCCTGATTATAAGCTCATTTTTATTCCATAAAGCATTGAATGCAATGCATGCTTTTCATGCTGTAGTTTAACACTGCACAAGTAACCATCCCTCCTCTAACACACATTTTAATCAAAGTTGCGTGCACCTTTAACAAGTGATTCAACGGCCGTTACATCTTAGTTCCAATGTTAATCCCTTGTCATAACCTTTGTGGCAATGCATTAGTCATAAAAATCATAAACTGTTGCCATAGACACTAATTAGCTTGCCAGGATGTTTTTAACAGGAGCATGAATTAAATTTGCCTAACAATGCATTGCCTAGAGGTTTCTCTCCTCATTTAAATAATGAAGAACAAATATGGTTAATTGGAGTTTGTTTGTTTGTTTTACGGTAATAAAGTTGTATGATTATTCCTTCCCACACTTTATTAAGAAAAAAAACATGTCTTTTTGTGATGTAAATGTGATGCAAACAAGAATTCTGGCAAAGCTGTTCTTTTCACTGATTTGGTTTGTCAATAAAACTACTAGAATCTACATTTCTTCTGCACCTTTCCATTCTTTAATCACAAATACCTGAATATTGTGTGATTCAACAGCACCCTCTAGTGTGTGCCATGATGGTTACATGATTGTTGCTATGCTATTCAAAGCTACAGCGTTAGCTATTAACAATCATGTTACTTGAGCACTAACTCTGGCTCTCTTCTCCACAATCAAGGTGTCTGTCAATCCGAAGAATAAGTGCAGAATTACATAACCTGACTTGACCTCAGATTCCCATGCACAATATAACAACACTAATGAAACACAGCGATTTTTTTATTTGGAAATAATGTGCATTTCATATCAAAAGCAAACCACAGAATCTCTTTTAAAACAAGATGACTGCAGATGAGCAAAAATCCTCCACCAGGTCTCTGAACCATTTATCAGTTCATAGATAAACAAAGCTATGGAGAAAGTCAGAGTCTGCTAATGGAAAGGTGAACTGAGGTGAAGGGAAGAGAAAGTCTGTCAATCTTCATACATTCTTTGAATGTTTATGACAGTGAAATTATAGACGCTCACTTGACAGAAGCCTGTTAATTTAAGTTATTCATATTAAGTTACACAAAAGCAAGAATACCAACAAGGTAGCCATAGCAAATGTTTCTATTTGGCAAAAATATTCACATTTTGTCCTTGCTTCTTTTTGGCAATTTTATGCAGAACTGATTATTTTAGTGCTAAGAGTCTCTTGTGAATAAGAACCTATTTTAAGAGCAAAAATCTTACCTTGAAACTGATGCTTATTCTGCCTACCTACTCTTTCTTGACATGGACACCATTTTTATTATTATTAGTCTGGCTGTTTACGCCGTTTGAGTTCAGCTTCCCTTCTGCCATCATTTTTTTAATGTGGTCATGTGGCCCCTTCCCCATCAAGGCTGAAGGATAGCGGTAGGAGCCTCCGATGCGGTCCCACAGGGTGAAGTACTGCCCGTAGTTGTAGTCGAAGAAGAGGTGGTGGTCTGTGTGGTGAGCTGAACCGTTGATGACGTGTTCCATCAGGTTGGGCACGCGGTAGTCTCCGTCGTGGATGGAAATGGTCCATATGTTGACGAACACATACAGGACTAAGTAGAGAATCTTGTGTGGGGGAAGAGGAAGGGGTAGATGTGGTATGGCAGGCCCTGAACAAATCCGTCCACGGGGTGGAAAGCGTGGCTGGCGAACGGAGTGGGGATCTTCCACACATGATGTGGTTTGTGAAAATACTGTATATGAGGGAAAAGATTAAAACAAAAAGTAAGTTAAATGGAGCTGAGAGTACTACACTTTTATTGGCAGCTGAAAGCATGTTCAAAAATAGATCAAATATGTTGTATTTTGAACCATGTAGGTGTGTCATTATTACTGTCATCTGTAATCATCAATATCAATCAATCAATAATCAATCATCAATAATCATCTGTATGATTATTATGTACCTATCATACAGATGTTAATATGGTGGTTAAAATATTAAATTCACATTTTTTATAAAGATGAAAACAGTTAATTTTCAACTTTTTATTCAATATCACAAAGTGAATTAGGTGAATTTAAAATCATCTCACTAATTAAAGCTTATATTGTCATTTTTGCACCAGATACTGAGCAACTTTTAAAACAGTGAAACAATAAAATATAAATATTATATGAAAAAAAAAAAACGTAAAAAATGTGACTGAATTGTTTAAGTTGAAGTTTTAAAACGACAAATTGAACCCAAAATAAAAGACATTAAAGGATTAAAAAATGACAATAGTGCATAAAATCACCAAAACACACTAACAAAAATTAAAACTGAAAATAAACTCTAATTCAAATGTTAATACCATCATAGTACATAAACAATTCTAAAATAACATTTAATTACATAAAACAAACATAAAATAACAAAATTAGATTTTCTCTTTATTATTTACTTTCTCATCATTTTCAAAGCATGTTTTCTTTGAGAATATTGTTTCAATAGGTTAAGATTTCCAGTGTCCTCAATAATATCACCCTGTTAATAAAACATCACAGTAATCCACAAGTAATCAACACGACTCCAGTCCATCAGTTAACGTCTTGTGAAGCATGCATGTTTGTAATGAACAAATCCATCAAGATGATTTTAACTTCAAACCATTGCTTTTGGCTAAAATACAAGTCCATAATATTGCTCCATACTATCCATAATATTGTTTTCTCCAGTGAAGCATCTCATCTGAATCAGGAGCAAAATAAGCATAGAGCAAGCAAGTGAAAGCTGTCCAAAACTGTTCTAAACTAATATGTCTGTGGATTTTGATGTGACAGGACAACAGGGGATGGATTTTTCAATGCAGGAAGCAATATTATGGATTATGGATTTTGGCCAGAATCGATGGTTTAAATTTAAAATGCCTTAATGATGGATTTGTTTCTTACAAACATTTAGCTTTTTGCATCACAAGATATTACCTGATGCACTGGAGTTGTGGAGTTTTTATCAGCTGTTTGGACTCTTATTCTGACAGCACCCATTCACTGCAGAGGATACATGAAGAATGCATTCCTATGAAGAAAAAAGTTTGCCTCTCAGATGTCCTGAGGTTGAGTAAACTTTAAGCAAATTTTCATTTTTGGGTGAACTATTCCTTCAAAGAAAGTCATTAAAAGCACGTGAAGTAGAAGCATGATGCCATTTGATTTTCACAGTATTCAACCTGAAGGAACCCTGCCAGCCCAGCCACTTCAACACACAATAAAGCTGCCAACTTCAACTATTATCCTGATTATAAGCTCATTTTTATTCCATAAAGCATTGAATGCAATGCATGCTTTTCATGCTGTAGTTTAACACTGCACAAGTAACCATCCCTCCTCTAACACACATTTTAATCAAAGTTGCGTGCACCTTTAACAAGTGATTCAACGGCCGTTACATCTTAGTTCCAATGTTAATCCCTTGTCATAACCTTTGTGGCAATGCATTAGTCATAAAAATCATAAACTGTTGCCATAGACACTAATTAGCTTGCCAGGATGTTTTTAACAGGAGCATGAATTAAATTTGCCTAACAATGCATTGCCTAGAGGTTTCTCTCCTCATTTAAATAATGAAGAACAAATATGGTTAATTGGAGTTTGTTTGTTTGTTTTACGGTAATAAAGTTGTATGATTATTCCTTCCCACACTTTATTAAGAAAAAAAACATGTCTTTTTGTGATGTAAATGTGATGCAAACAAGAATTCTGGCAAAGCTGTTCTTTTCACTGATTTGGTTTGTCAATAAAACTACTAGAATCTACATTTCTTCTGCACCTTTCCATTCTTTAATCACAAATACCTGAATATTGTGTGATTCAACAGCACCCTCTAGTGTGTGCCATGATGGTTACATGATTGTTGCTATGCTATTCAAAGCTACAGCGTTAGCTATTAACAATCATGTTACTTGAGCACTAACTCTGGCTCTCTTCTCCACAATCAAGGTGTCTGTCAATCCGAAGAATAAGTGCAGAATTACATAACCTGACTTGACCTCAGATTCCCATGCACAATATAACAACACTAATGAAACACAGCGATTTTTTTATTTGGAAATAATGTGCATTTCATATCAAAAGCAAACCACAGAATCTCTTTTAAAACAAGATGACTGCAGATGAGCAAAAATCCTCCACCAGGTCTCTGAACCATTTATCAGTTCATAGATAAACAAAGCTATGGAGAAAGTCAGAGTCTGCTAATGGAAAGGTGAACTGAGGTGAAGGGAAGAGAAAGTCTGTCAATCTTCATACATTCTTTGAATGTTTATGACAGTGAAATTATAGACGCTCACTTGACAGAAGCCTGTTAATTTAAGTTATTCATATTAAGTTACACAAAAGCAAGAATACCAACAAGGTAGCCATAGCAAATGTTTCTATTTGGCAAAAATATTCACATTTTGTCCTTGCTTCTTTTTGGCAATTTTATGCAGAACTGATTATTTTAGTGCTAAGAGTCTCTTGTGAATAAGAACCTATTTTAAGAGCAAAAATCTTACCTTGAAACTGATGCTTATTCTGCCTACCTACTCTTTCTTGACATGGACACCATTTTTATTATTATTAGTCTGGCTGTTTACGCCGTTTGAGTTCAGCTTCCCTTCTGCCATCATTTTTTTAATGTGGTCATGTGGCCCCTTCCCCATCAAGGCTGAAGGATAGCGGTAGGAGCCTCCGATGCGGTCCCACAGGGTGAAGTACTGCCCGTAGTTGTAGTCGAAGAAGAGGTGGTGGTCTGTGTGGTGAGCTGAACCGTTGATGACGTGTTCCATCAGGTTGGGCACGCGGTAGTCTCCGTCGTGGATGGAAATGGTCCATATGTTGACGAACACATACAGGACTAAGTAGAGAATCTTGTGTGGGGGAAGAGGAAGGGGTAGATGTGGTATGGCAGGCCCTGAACAAATCCGTCCACGGGGTGGAAAGCGTGGCTGGCGAACGGAGTGGGGATCTTCCACACATGATGTGGTTTGTGAAAATACTGTATATGAGGGAAAAGATTAAAACAAAAAGTAAGTTAAATGGAGCTGAGAGTACTACACTTTTATTGGCAGCTGAAAGCATGTTCAAAAATAGATCAAATATGTTGTATTTTGAACCATGTAGGTGTGTCATTATTACTGTCATCTGTAATCATCAATATCAATCAATCAATAATCAATCATCAATAATCATCTGTATGATTATTATGTACCTATCATACAGATGTTAATATGGTGGTTAAAATATTAAATTCACATTTTTTATAAAGATGAAAACAGTTAATTTTCAACTTTTTATTCAATATCACAAAGTGAATTAGGTGAATTTAAAATCATCTCACTAATTAAAGCTTATATTGTCATTTTTGCACCAGATACTGAGCAACTTTTAAAACAGTGAAACAATAAAATATAAATATTATATGAAAAAAAAAAAACGTAAAAAATGTGACTGAATTGTTTAAGTTGAAGTTTTAAAACGACAAATTGAACCCAAAATAAAAGACATTAAAGGATTAAAAAATGACAATAGTGCATAAAATCACCAAAACACACTAACAAAAATTAAAACTGAAAATAAACTCTAATTCAAATGTTAATACCATCATAGTACATAAACAATTCTAAAATAACATTTAATTACATAAAACAAACATAAAATAACAAAATTAGATTTTCTCTTTATTATTTACTTTCTCATCATTTTCAAAGCATGTTTTCTTTGAGAATATTGTTTCAATAGGTTAAGATTTCCAGTGTCCTCAATAATATCACCCTGTTAATCTGTTGTAATATTACTCTTTATTACCATCTTATTCATTTTCTTGCCCGTTGTTAATTAATAAACTATAAGTAACTGAGCTTGACCAGGGCATATTTACTTTAAATTAAATATTTACTATCTACTTATATATATATATATATATATATATAAACACTACATAACAGGAATTTACCCATCTTTGCTCATATTTACCTAAATGTCAACGCAAGGCAGTTCATATATATATATATATATATATATATATATATCTTAAATACCTTATATATCAACTTGTGGTGAAGGAATCTGTGAACCCAGTAAATGCACATGTCAGTGAAGAACAGGAAAGAGACCATGCTGAAAATCAGTCCTGACCATCCTGAAAAACAAGCAGAAATAGTATGAGATGGTTATGCCCATAGCAACATGATTATCTAAAGCACATCTGACAGGCTGCATCACTGGCGCTTTCTACAATTAGGGCTGTCAGTTTGTTGCATCCAGATTCAATCATTTTTAATGTTTCTGGCCTAGCTTTCCTTAAAGTTTAAAAACTCGTGGTTTCCACATATCCAGCACTTTATATACCTATTTGATAAAGCAAAGGACCTCACCGAGTGGCGATTCATCGACACTGTCATACAGTTTGCTGTATCCTCTGACCTCGGCGAAAAACAGTGCTACTGTTGGTACACTGATCCAGGGCAAAGACCACAGAGCATACCTTATTTCACGTTGCACCTGGTTCTGTGGACAAAAATAGAACAAAAAACATACACATATATTATATACGTATATAAATATGTGACCCTGGACCACAAAACCATTCATAAGGGTCAATTTTTTTTAATTGAGATTTATAAGCTTTCCATTTATGTATGGTTTGTTAGGATAAGACAATATTTGGCAGAGATACAACTATTTGAAAATCTGGAATCTGAGGTTGCAAAAAAATCTAAATATTGAGAAAATCGCCTTTAAATTTGTCCAAATGAAGTTCTAGCTATGAAGATTACTAATCATAAATGAAGATTTGATATATTTACGGTAGGAAATTTACAAAATATCTTCATGGAACATGGTCTTTACTTAATGTCCTAATGATTTTTGGCATAAAAGAAAAATCTATAATTTTGACCCATACAATGTATTTGTGGCTATTGCTACAAATATACCCCAGAGACTTAAGACTGGTTTTGTGGTCCAGGGTCACATATACTGCTTTTAAAGACTGTAGATTGCTAGATGGAGAAACAAACCTCCAAAAATTGAGGGTGTTGCATTAATTTGTGGTCAAAAATGAAGAAGTAGCTCAAAGCACCCAGGCCTAGATATAAGATCGCAGCACCCAGGTTGGTGACCACCATCAAGCCGATGATCTGCCGCAGAGGCTCGTCCTCCAGCCATGATGAGGGATACACGTATGGAGTGAAGAAGTAATAATCTGCAACGTTGAGCACAAGGTCCATCTTTGACCCTATGAGTTGGACACAAGTGTTATTAACTGTCTAAAATGTGAATGAACAAAAAGGCCTTTAAATAATTAACTTAATGAATGCAGAGTATTATTGTTGATAATACATGTTCATGTCTGAACCCAAATGCTGTAATTGTAGGAAACAATCAGCTCACCTGTAAAGGTGCTTTTGAAGACACACCAGATGAGAAAATACGTGAGGTTAAAAGCCTCACAGAGGCCGTCCTTCTGCTCTCACTGTAGAAACACAAACTGACGCAGCCAATAGCGGCTCACTTCCTCGCAGCGCGAGGCCGTTTCTTGACATCTCATTGGACAGATGCGAGATTTGGTCATGGCGTTAGTGATAGGAGGTCCAACTCTTTTCTGCGACTCGGTTCTTTTGAACAGTTCGTCTAGAAGAACCGGTTGAAAACAGATTCAATTATTCTTTGACGTCGTTACGTATAATTGCATCATCACGAAGCGCACATCTTGTTCTTTGTGACTTTCTCGATTGGCTTTTATTATTAATTATTGTTATTGTATTTAAATCTGCCTCAGTTCAGTTTGTTATAGACATAATTCAGTCATTTAGAAAATAAATATAATTTAGATTTCCAATAGGCTAAACAACTCTAAATTCATTTCCATCTGAAATGTTTTTGTTCGTTTTAGTAAAACCAACTCTGCATAGAGCTGTAATACATATTTTATACCTAGTAAACATTTCCGTCACGTTTTGTTCGTAACAATTTGTGAACGATTCAATTAGACGAGGTTTGTGAACCGGTTGAAAAGAATCAATGAAAAGGTCCGTTCATAAACCGTACACCGCTGTATGGCGTTAACTTACAGATGAATCATAGTCTGTTAAAGAAACATTGTGATTACTCAGTTTCAATTAATCACATCGGCTCGACTATGTTGTAGAAAAATAGTTATGTAGGCAGAAAAGGTCCAATGAATAGGAGATATCGTCATCAAAGAGCGACATAACAACAAACGGCAGCGCTGGACAGAAGACTGCACGGGTCTGTATTACTACTTTTACTAAGATCATTTAATAGCTTTCATAATAAGAGTACTTTTATGACATCCATGCACTGCATAACTTACGATAGATAGAGTGTTTCAACGTAGTTTGATCTTTTGATTGTGTACCGAAGTCTGATCATGGACAGTGAAGTGCAGAGAGATGGAAGAGTTCTCGATCTCACAGATGATGCCTGGAGAGAAGACAGACTGCCATATGAGGATGTCACAATCCCACTGGTAAAACTTCACATCTACAGTTTTGATATGTGCATTTTGAATTACGTACGTTAAAATGTATTATCTTAAAGCTGCACTCCGTAACTTTTTTTGGTTAAAAATGATCCGAAATCAATATTTGAGCAAGTATATAACCAGCCAGTGTTCAAAACTATCTCCTTACTTTAGCCCGATTCACATCGGTTATCTTATGATAATGTTTTTTTTTATTTGAGTGGTACGGTAGGTTTTCGCGGGAAATTCGAGCATGGCACTGCGTCATTACGTCACGTCTGTAAACATAAAGAAGTTGTC
>NW_015542424.1:447243-448477 GCF_001515605.1 Sinocyclocheilus anshuiensis
TAGTCACCAATGCTGATGTTGTTAACATTAATCATTTGAGAATAAAGTATAACAATAATAATAATTTGAACGGTTTGATGTGATATGAGCTAACCGATCTTTAGATTTAATCACCATTGGTAGCGAGATTTATGGTAATGCTTTTTTCCTCAGTTGGTCAGAACAAACGTGGCAGACTTGTTACTTACTTGTTCTGATGACAATATACGGTGAAAATTCTTATTTGGGTCATATATTCCAAGACGTAGGCTAAAATCTGTGATTGCGAAGTACAGTAAATATCCACACCGGTGCGGTGACTGACTGCAACACATACTCTTCAGAACATTAGATTCACCCACTCACAAGCTAGATAATTCCGCACCCAGCTGCAATTCCAGGTTTTCAAACAGAGATGGTGACAAAGAGGCAAAATTTATGGACTGCAGCTTTAAGTAATCTTCATGTAATCTTCGCAATGATGGCGAGTACTGTTAATACTCCAGTCAGCAGTGGAATGTGCTTTACATTTGTATTATGTGATATCACTGTACAGGCACATCTCAAACAATTAGAATATCGTGAAAAAGTTCATTTTTTTGTAACTTATTTCAAAAAGTGAATCTTGCATATATTCTAGATTCATTACATGTAAAGTAAAACATTTCAAAAGTTTTTTGTTATAATTTTGATGATTAGTATCTCCAGTATTTTGAAATCCAGTATCTCAAAATATTATAATATTTCCTAAGATCATTCAAAAAAAAGGATTTGCAAAACAGAAAAGTTCAAGTTCTTTAAAGTATGTTCATTTATGCACTCAATACTTGGTCGGGGCTCCTTTAGCACAAATGACAACATGTGAGGTGTGGCATGGAAGCGATCAGCCCATGGCACTGCTGAGGCACTATTGAGCCTTCAGCTCGTCTGTATTGTTGGATTGACTGTTTCTCATCTTTCTCTTGAAAATATCCCATAGATTCCATATGGGGTTCAGGACAGGCATGTTGGCTGGCCAATCAAGCGCAGTAATATCATGGTCAGCAAACCACTTGGAAGTGGTTTTGGCACTGTAGGCAGGTGCTAAGTCCTGCTGGAAAAGGAAATCATCATCTCCATAAAGCTTGTCAGCAGATGAAAGCATAAAATGCTCCAAAATCTCCTGGTAGACGTCTGCATCGACTTTGGACTTGATAAAACACAATGGACCAACACCAGCAGACGTCACGGCACCCCAAATCATCACTGACTTCGG
>NW_015542424.1:448747-486057 GCF_001515605.1 Sinocyclocheilus anshuiensis
TTGTTTCTGTTTCAGAAGTGGCTTGGTAGCCCTTTTCCTGAAGACGTCTGAGCGTGGTGACTCTTGATGTACTGACTCTAGCTTCAGTCCACTCCTTGTGTAGCTCTCTCAAGTGTTTGAATCGGCTTTGCTTGACAGTATTCTCAAGCTTGCGGTCATCCCTGTTGCTTGTGCAGTTTTTTTCATGATATTCTAATTTTTTGAGATGCACCTGTATGATTTCACTTTATTTTATACCTTTTTCTGGCAGAGTGAACTTCCAGAAGCAGAGCAAGACAACGGCGGATCGACTGAGTCAGTCAAAGAGCAAGAGATGAAGTGGTCAGATCTCGCCCTGCAGAGTTTGCATGAAAACACCCCCAACATTGGCACTTAGATGTGAAGATGCTCTGTCCAGTATCTGTCCGTTATGTGGGTCACTGATACAAGATTTATGATGCAAAAAACTAATTTCTTGATTATGTGCCACTGTGATTTGCATTAAAAGTGTTTCATTGTTTTGATATTAAAGAATCAATAAAATGTTTAAAATTTAAAGTGCTGTATTCATTCAAATTAAGTTGTGCTAGTTGTTTAAATTCTTGATGGCACACAGCATTCTTACAATTCACACAATGTTCAAGATTTTAAACCGGTATCTAAAATGCACAATACTTCTTGTATAGATCAAACCTATGCAAACATTCAAAAAAAATTAATTTGATCAAAGATGACAGTAAAGACATTTTACCGTTACATAAGATTTATATTTCAAAGTTGTTCTTTGTACTTCCTATTCATCAAAGAATTCTGAAAAAAATGTATCACGGGGTCCACAACAATATTAAGCACTATATTAAGTAGTTTTCAACTGTGATAAATGTTTCTTGAGCACCAAATCATCATATTATAACAATTTTGGATCATATGACACTAAAGTAGAATGGCTGCTGAACGTTCAGCTTTGACAAATTACAGTGGGTATGGAAAGTATTCAGACCCCCTTCAATTTTTCACTCTGTTATATTGCAGCCATTTGCTAAAATCATTTAAGTTATTTTTTTTTCCTCATTAATGTACACACAGCACCCCATATTGACAGAAAAACACAGAATCGTTGACATTTTTGCAGATTTATTAAAAAAGAAAAACTGAAATATCACATGGTCCTAAGTATTCAGACCCGTTGCTCAGTATTTAGTAGAAGCACCCTTTTGATCTAATACAGCCATGAGTCTTTTTGGGAAAGATGCAACAAGTTTTTCACACCTGGATTTGGGGATCCTCTGCCATTCCTCCTTGCAGATCCTCTCCAGTTCTGTCAGGTTGGATGGTAAACGTTGGTGGACAGCCATTTTTAGGTCTCTCCAGAGATGCTCAATTGGGTTTAAGTCAGGGCTCTGGCTGGGCCATTCAAGAACAGTCACAGAGTTGTTGTGAAGCCACTCCTTCGTTAAAATTGAAGGGGGTCTGAATACTTTCCGTACCCACTGTACATTTTAGAATATATTAAAATTGAAAAAACGAATTCTAAAGTTATTCAAAATTGTATCAAAAAATGCAGTGAAATAAGAATGGGACCGCTTTCAAAAAAATCTTACCAACCCCAAACATTATCCTTATACTGTATTTGGATAAGAAACAAGAATTAGACTTTAAAAAACCCTCTATATTTTGTGATATTTTGATTGTACTAAGGTAAAATACTACAAATACAACATGTGTAAAATAGATGAATAAACTGAATTAAATGCACAAGAAGAATGGAATCAATAAATCATTCCTTTCAGGCTAAGCTGAATTTTATTTGGGTTCAAACGTGACACCGAGATGCTCCATTTGTTATCACGAATATATTTGAAACATGGCTAACTGAGCATATTATGTTTTAGTCATAGACATGTATGATAATACTTTCTTGGTATTACAGAAAGACGTTCAGCTAGGTGGCTTCTTAAGCAGATGTGTAGAGGTTTGGGGGAATGTGACCAAATAGCTATGGATTTATAGTATAATGGCTTGAGATTAACATATCAAATGCTATCTAAAAGGAGGTCTTTATTACAACAATCCAGCCAAATTAAATCAAACAGCAGCTGTGTTATATTACAGATGTAAGCTGAATAAGTATTTGTTTTAAAGAGAAATACTGGTTATGTTCAGCCTACTCATTTGTTTGCTATACAAAAAAAAAAATCCTCCCCAAAAATGTGCGTTAAAGGAGTAAATGCCATTTGAGGCTAAATGAAATCAGACTGCAGGTTCATACACGCTTGATTAAATTAGGCTCTGAAGCTTTAATGCTATAGTTTTCAGGGTCAAATCCTCATGAGGAGAGTGCAAGTATGGAGATGCTGCATTAAATTTCAGTTTGGTCCCATAAAATAGAGGTTACATATGAGTGCCTTTATTTTTTTCAACACTAGCCACCCAACCATTTTTTTCACAGTCTAAAACAAATAAACAAAATCAAGAAAACAGCATATTAAATGTCAATCATAAAAATGCTGGAAAATGAACTTCATAAGGCTTGGCAAAACACAAAAACAGATGTTATTAGAGAATCAACCACAAACATACAAATTATGCCATTGTGATCTTGGGCTCATTTGAATACTCGAACACAAATTTTAAAGGCATCGTAATGCAATAATAATTACTGTTTGACAGAACGGTAACATGCAACGACTTTGCAAAACAACAAAAAGCGGGTCCCCTAATCATAAACTATCCTTTTAAATAACTAAAATATTGGTTCATCTCCACCTGACATTCACAAATTTTTCAGCATTATGAAATGAATGGACTTTTCAGGTAAGGGGTTCCCCTTATATAAAGTGTATGGATCTATGTGAAATTTAGTAATGCAGCTTGTTACAAAAATGTAAGTAAGGTGCTGGTCTAAAATCAGTCAGAAACATTTTAATCACTAAATGTATCAAAAACTCCCTGTCAATAACACAATTCCCTGAAAGTGGGACGAGAAATGTGACACTTCACACTGGCACTCTTACCTTCAGGCATTCTCCAATATCTTAATGAATACTTCTGCCATCACAATCTCCATTCATTGTTTGGTCTCTCCAACAACAAACAGCAGCCAATCCAAGCAGAGTTCAGTCAAATCATGTCAAGTTTTCGAATGAAGAAAGAAATCCAGTTGCTTGTGATGAAACCCTATCATACATAATAGTAATGGCACAGTCCGGACAAAATGGAAAAAATGCACATTTTGGGCCCCCAACCAGAAGGCATAATATTAAGAATTTCATGTACCACCTAGTTGTGTAAAATGAAGGTAGGATGACTTAAACAGGGCTTCCCTTCCACTGTTACTGTAACACCCAGAAAGTACACAATACATACATATATATATATATATATATATATATATATATATATATTCAAGGTACACAGAACTGTTCTGTAAAATGTAGATTACATGCATTTCTAAAATGCAAACCTTTACACTTCATTTATACCCAGTCCCAGACCTTTTCAAAGTAATAAAACAGAACAAAAAGAATCCCTCATATCCAGTAGTACTTCTCCGATACACATAACTCATCTGGTTATGATTCATGTACCATTTGTCAATATCACAGAATATCTACAGCATATAACAAGTTATATTTCCATGTCACAATGTTTAAACAACTGATGAAATTATGGTACATTCAGTTCAGTAAAAAGTCTTTTACATTTCTTTGTACATTAAAAAAAAAAAGGAAACTGAATGTAAACAGTCAGAAGGCAGGCCACTGTCCCGCAGAGGCTGCTAAACTTCAACTGAGTTATTGACACCTACAATAATCTTATTTGTCATTAAATGCCTGTTTACTCAGCATTAATCTCTGTCTCTGGCCTCTGCACTGAAAGCTCAGCCTGTATGAAGGCACCCTGTCCCAAGGCAGTGGAGTATGCCCGATTACTATGTGGAGTTGAGAAACCAGGGCTGTGATAGGAGCTGGAACCACCCCGATTTGATAGTGAGGTTTGGGACTGAGGTACCGGATGGTAGTCATCCAGGTTGTCATAGTGTGACTGTAAAGTAATGGCACTTTGTCCCTGTGACTGATGAGAGTAGGATCCACTATGGTCTGAATTGTCTGGTAGATGTGCGGGAAGACTGGATTGGTTGTAATGCTGTCGCTCTCTAACACTATGGGATCTCTCTGGCTTGGGTAGAGGAGCTGGCCTCACAGGAACTGCTTGTTCATCTTCACTGGCACTGCTCGTGGCTTTTACCCTGCATATGTGGCGATCCAAATCTGACCTTTCGTAACGAGGTTGGGCAGTCCTGCTCTCCGAGTGTTCCTGCCAATGTTTACTGCTCGGTTGCTTTTCCCCAGGTTCAAACTTCGGGTCATGATAGCCACCCTCTGGTAAGTGCTGCAGGCTTCGTGGTGGAAGTTGCGATTGATGTGAATGGATGGACGAGTAGGTCCTGGAGCTGCTTTGTTTGGTGGTCTTATCCCCCATCCCATTTCCTCGGCAGTGCTTCTCTGTTTCCATATACATCAGGACATCTGGATCGGAGATCAAGTGCCTGGGAGCATGCTGAGATCCAGGAACGATATTATATCTGGCCTCCTTGCTCTCGGCAGCCATCAATACAGTTTTGCCGGGATCTGATTTGCTGCGCAAGTGTAACATGTCTATATCCATTGGCATGTAGGGTCCTATGTTGTCATACTGAGACATAACAGAACCCTTCACCTTTTGTCTCGCTCGGCTTTCCCTGCGGATAGAGTGTATGCGAAGCCTCTCTGCTTCGTCTGGATCCCATGCAAAGTAAACACTCCCTTTTGAACCACCGTAAGGTGGCATGTCTCTGCTTACGAAGCTATGCTCCTTTAAAGGAATGAAATGCTTTGAAAGGTAGTGGTAGCCTCCAGATTTGGCTCCAGACCGAAGGAGAGGGGCACTATCCCGACCGCTGAAGGAATGGACGTGCCGTAAGCGGATCGTACCATAATGGTCCACATCGTAGAAAGGGGCATCCAGAACGTGAGAGCCAGAGTAGGGGCTGTAGCGGTACTGAACTCTTCCGTTCTCAAAATAAGGCTGCAGTTGTGTGACGTGGTAGTCGGCTTGAGAGGATGGTTGGTGAGACTTGCAGTGGTAGACTGGGCGCTGGTAGTAAAATAACTCATCATCTGGTGGAACCTCGGTTCTGGTGACCGGCGTTGAGCGGATAGCGGTGGGAGCCACATGTAGGGAGTGGACCCTGCGGATTGTTGGATACACGGTAGACCCATCTACTTGGCTGTAGCCATGGGAGTGGTGCAGTGAGCCTGGAGAAATGTATTCACTTCTCAGAGGGCCACGCGATTTGATGGACTGGTGGTAGGACCTAGGTCCAATCGTATTGTATCGGCCATCACCGTGGCCTCTATAGGAAATCTGTGGCTCTGATTTCGACACATAAGAAACGTGTGGTGGAACACTCTCTGGTCTGTAATGGTATGCCATCGAAGCCTGACCTGAAGGGGATACCCGCTGATGGTAATACGCCTCTGTGGTGGGCTCCAGTAGGGCAGCATCCCCTTTTGAGTGGTAAATGTAACCTGACTGATGAGTGGAAGCCCTATGGTGAGATGGATGAGATTGCGGGGGAGTCTCCTCCACTGAGCCTCTCATGGATGTTTCTAAGATGGCATGAAAGTTGGTGGGGTTTGCAGCCTCAGTGTTGCAGAGAGCAGCCATTGCTAGTTTACTTTCAATAGAACGAACTGGAGGCGTTGGCGGCGTCACTCCCTGAGTATGGTGTTGAGGAGCACTATCTGCTTTTGGATGGATAGGCTTTATGGCTTCCCATGGTTTTTCCACAGGATCAAGAGGTGCTGCGGGGGTTGGTGCAACTCTAGCATTGGGCTGCGATTTGGGCTGAAACTGCGGCTGTGCTTGTGACTGAGAATGAGGCTGAACTTGAGGTTGAGACCGAATGGCTGCATGAGGTTGAGTCTGTATTTGTGGCTGAGGCTGAAGAATTGCGACTGGCTGATCTGGTGTCTTTATGGGTTTTGGTGGCATAACCATTTCAGTCATATGGATCTAGGGATTAAGCCCAAACAAACACTGTTAGGTTTCTTATATTTCCCTTTTTGTATTTACATGCGCTGTAATTTTAATTATTGATATCATTACCAGATTAATCATTTTTTAATTTTGATACTAATTTTGTTGCAATATGACAAAGGTGAAATAATCACACAACATGCAAAAACATGCACTCTAAAGTAGAGACCTGCACTCCCGCGGGAGTACCGCGGGACCCAACGCAACAGGGTGCGGCACGGGACAACTCTTGATGGGCGAGTGCGGGCGGGAAGAGACTCGTGTGTGTGTGGGATGCGGGAGAATAAAATGATTTGTGGGACTCTCGCAAAATAGAAATTATCTAAACATAAAATGTCTAAAACATAAATTGCTATTTATGTGTTGCACAAAATCAAAAAGAACAACTAATAACATTAAAATGATTAACACGCGCAAGCTAGGCAGAGTTTCTATTTATAACGCGTGTTTAAAGGGTTGCGCAATGTTGCCAATCACAGACTGAGCTGTTGATTTCTGGAACACAATGGCCAACCAGAGGTGATTAAGTTAGAATCCACTCACCGCAGTGCTGAAATTGCGTGCACACGAATCGTCTCATTTTAGCACACGAAGTGTAGACATTGTGAAAGATTCATTATGCATATGTTCATTGTATTATAACAGAGCTTTATGAGATCGCAATGAACTGAGATGTCAGCTTTTAGTGATAATAAAGGAAGCGCTGCTCGCATTCTGCCATGTCAAACCATGCACGCAGCAGCTCATACTTGCTTTTCTGTTAAAATAACAGTGGTTTGTGAATGTTGATGCTTAGCCTAAATAACAAATATTTTATCGGGAGCATGTATGCTGGGATGTTGTGGATCTTAGGAGATGTTACAGAACCATTTAATGTAAATTTCTTTGATATGCTGAAATAAAATCTATATAGATTACTTTTATGCGGGCTTTTGCGGGCAGGAGTGGGACAAAACATGAATGTCACGGGCGGGAGCGGGCACAGATAAGATATTTTTCTGCGGGAGCAGGCGGGCGCGGGACAGAATCTTGTGGGAGCAGGCAGGAGCTGGACTGAAAAATCCATCCCGCGCAAGTCTCTACTCTAAAGGTTCACATAAATACTAACAAATGAAATAAAAACAATGGCAGGCAGCTTTTGATCTAACAACTAGTAGCACTAATGCTTAACATGCTTTTCTAATTTAGAATTTACAATGGTGAATGTTTGGCTCATGAATATTTATAACTAGTGCTGTCAAACGATTAATCGCGATTAATCGCATTTAAAATAAAAGTTTTACATGTTACGTGATATATGTATGTGTACTGTGTTTATTATGTATATATAAATACACACACACACACACACACACACATACTGTATATATTTTGAAAATATTTACATGTATATACATTATTATATAAATATATATAATATATAAACATTTTTCTTAAATATACACATGCATGTGTTTGTATTTATATACTGTATACATAATAAATATACACAGTGCACACTCATATTATGTCAACAAAAACTTTTATTTTGGATGCAATTAATTGTGATTAATCGTTTAACAGCACTATTTATAACACTACTTAACGTTCAGCTTTGGCACTGAAGTACTAGTGCTACTGACATCCCTGCATGTGCCACTGCTTACCTCAGAGCTGGGTTGTTGAATGACAGTATCCTTGCTGCTGATAGCTGGTCTGGTGATTGTGGTAGTGGTTTTGTTTGTGCTCACAGGTGTCTGGCCCACAGCTGGCTGCTGCCTTTCTGGGCTTTTTTGTGTTTGGGAAACTTGAATAGGTTGACTAGAAGGCATAGCACTCTGGCTTGAGGTCTCTGGTGAGATAACATCCTGGCTATTGCAAGAAATGCTGGATGGCTTCCCGCTCTCAGCTGTGTTGAGGTGCAGACTGGCGGAGCGAGTTAACTTTTCAGTTGGGGTGGAGGGTGGTGAAGATGTAGGAGCAGATCTCTTTGATGCTTCGACTGCAGCTTCCTCCAAGGATGGCTGTGATGGCAAGGAAGGAGGAAGAGGCCAGTCCATGGTCTCCTGTAACTCTTGTGGCTTAACGGGGGACACTGGTGTAGGGGGTCCAGAGGATTGCCTCCGAGAGAGAATAGTGGCCTGCTGGGCAGATTCAGCTAGAGCTAGTGCAAGCATGCGGGCAGCGTTCTTTGGTGGGGGGGGGGGGGGTATGAGGGACACAGAGCTGACAGGGACATTGCCCTTTGGTGAGTCCAGAGCTACGGCTCCTATGGATGGACAAAACAGAGGGAACTCAAACAAGGAGAAAGCAGGCTAATATTCATGAGAAGGTAAGATAGGGAAATGTTAAATTTCTACAGACTGTGGACAGATTTCTCTACATTGAGGGTGTTTGTGCAAAGCGCTACTGGTAAAAGTCTGGTGAACTAAACCTGAAAAATCAATTAATTATCTTATGAAACCCAGCATACCTTGGAGGTTCATATCACAGTGGCATCAGGGTTAATGACGGTGTTTACAATGAAATAAAAAAACCTTTCAAAAATCTATTGTCTAAGTTCTTAATGTACTCTCTGTATTCGTGTTTGTTTCAAATATTTTTGAAAAATCTTTTATAAAATGATATCAGGACAGCTGTTTCACCCTGTCATTTTACTAATTAATTTTAATACAGGAATTAAAAACATTCTCATTCTAGAAAAGGAGAATTAAACTAATTTAGGATAAAAATGTCAATGACTCCTCAAGAAACATTATGGATTTAAGCTACCTTATCCCTGTATTTCAGTTCAGCTTACCTGGCTGCTCTTGAGAGCAGGTGACCTGTGGTGGCTGTGAACATTCAATGCTTGATATGTCTTTACTCTCAAAGGTAGCAGCTTTAGAAAGAAGCTCTTGTTGAATGGCTTCACTCAGGGGCAGATCGGTGGTTCTTGACAGAGAGCTCAATTTTGCAGGAGAGTCGAGTGGAGATGGAGGGGAAGAGGGCTGAAGCACAGTGCTCTCTGGTGCTTTCCCTATCATGGAGGCAGCCGATTCAGAGACACTTAGAGTCACAACAGCAGACTTCTCACTGCTCTCAAGGGATTGAACTGGAGTTTTCTCTGAGAAAGATGCAGGGGGCAGTTTATTTCTATCCTTTAAGGCTGGACTGTGGTCTGGAGACACAGAATGACTCGTAACTTTAGCTCTGACTGGCAAGGCTGGCTCTGAGCCACTGGCACTGCCCGGGCTCCTCTTCAGACTGCTTTCATCTGTGTCAAGTGAGAAAATGGAAGTCTCTGCCAGAGGAAGGCTACACTGGAAAGACATGGGGTCAAAGTCTAAAGAGGCCATGCCAATGTCAGGGGGGCTCAGGTCCACATCGTCAGTGGAACGTGGCGGGGAGATGAGAGCAGGCACACAGATTGGTCCATCATCCCCATCACTGTCCCCTTGGCCCAGGTTGTCATATGAGTTACAGTGTTGTCTGCTATCCAGCAGGTCACCATTGAAGGAAGCAGAGAGAGCATCGCTGCTGGAGCGAGGTCTGCGTGGCCTGTACACCTTAGACTCTCCTGTGTTAAAGGAAAAGCAGAAAAGTCAAAATTTCACAATGGCTGGTTTACAAGTTGAGGCTGAGCTTTTTTTAGAGCTTTAAGAGTCTGTTACCTTCAACATTATGTAAAGAGGTGAGAGACTCCTCACTTTTGGCAGACCGAAGAGTACCGGTGTCTCCTCTTCCTCCTGAGCAAATAAGGTGGGAACAGAGTAGCTATAATAAATCGCTTATACAAAACCAAACAGAGTTCTAGAATACTTGACTCTGATTGGTCTGTGGTCTGATTGATCTGTGGTCAGATGTTGTTGTTGTCTCTCGTAAATACTCTGCAGTCTCTCACATAATAAAATCATTTAAACTAAAATCAATATTTCATGTCCATTTATTTATTTATTCAGTAAATACCCGAGTAATTAGCAGGGTAATATACAATCAGCTGGTCATTACTGCAAAATAAACCACTTCCACATGATACAAGGCCTGATTAACCACTGGGTTTATTTTGTGTTAATGACTATCTAACATTTAAAGACGACAAAATGGCACAACACTAACCAGCCAATGCCATGGCCTTGAGTTCATTTGGTTCACTGGGATTGCGGGGTAGTTTTCTTTTCGACATTGAGGAAGACTTGCCCAAGTTGAAAAAAGACCGCCAACTGCCAACTGGAGACCTTTTAGACTTTATTGGCTGTCTTTTCCTAGGAGAAAAAATAAATAAAATGTACAAAATGTATCACTTTGAGAATAACAGGCACATAATTCGTTTCTTTATGACAGCATAAAAAAAAATCACAACATTTTAAAGCTCACTTTATACCTCTCAGTAGGGAATTCAATGACCGTGTGGAATTTTCCCTGTAAGGCAGCAGGACCCTCTCCCACCTCTATGTACTTGCTGTCTGCAGTGATGGGTGAGTTGATCTGGGCCTGGGTACGTGCCTGTGCCTCTTCTAGTGTTAGCAGCTTTGTGGATGGAGAGGGTACCAGCAAAGATTTAGGCCGAGACAAAGAGTTGTGTCCTACAAAGACAAAAAATGTGTGATGAATATATAGAAGCGCAAAAATATTAAAAATATGTTGAAATCTGTCCATATTGCATACCTGTTCCCTCTCGTATGAGTGAGCTCAGTTTGGGGCTGAAGAGAACATCCACATGGTTGAGGATGAACTCCACCACAACCGACTGTATTCGCACCTCCATGAAGGCTGCTGTGCCGCTGAAGCAAGCTGATTCTATTTGCTTTGACCTTTTTAGTTGGAAATAAAAATCAAAGATTAGTTATGAATACTAGGTTTTTATATTCATAGTTATAAAATTGCACAGCTGGGATGCATTTCCCAAAAGCATTGTTTGTTAGCTACCTATGGTTGTAGTTGCTTTTAGGAAGCGCACCCCTGGGTAGTAACTGATTACATGTAATCTGGATTATGTAATCAGATTCCATAAATTGAATACTTGTAATTAGATTAAATTACATTTTAAAATACTTTTTATTGATTAAATATTATTCACTCAATAGTAATAAATTATTCATAATTTATTGATTCTCCCCAATTCTTATTTTTCCTCTTTTAAATGTTCTTTTCTAAAATAGTCTACCACTTATATATAGTCAGAAAGTCTTCCAGTTTTGCGGACGTTTTGCAGTCAGCCACACAGCATTTGACCACTGGATTTACAAAAATCATTTCAGTTTCAAGAAGTGTTTTCTTAGCATTTCAACATTACATTAACTACTGATGAGCACATTAATTCTTATTTGAATTATCACTCAGAGGGTTATTTAATCCTGTATTACTTTGTTTTGGAAGGCTTTTGTCTTTCAAACACATTAAAGGGGTCCTATTATGCCTTTTCACTTTTTCAACTTTAGTTAGTCTGTAATGTTGCTGCTGTTTGAGCATAAAAAAAGATCTGCAAAGTTACAAAGCTCAAAGTCCAATTCAAAAAGAGATATTTTATTTAACAGAAATCACTTTTCAAAAACTACAACGAACGACTCGTTTGGACTACAACGCATATTTTCCGGGATTTGTGATATCACAAAGATCAACGAGAGTCTGTTCTAGTACACCCCCAAAACAAAATCAAGACTTTGTAAATTAGCATTATAGGACCCCTTTAAAATGAACAAATTCACAGTATTTTTTATTTACATGTAATGCAAGAATTCCCAAACTCTTTCTTGTAATATATTAAAGTACCCCTAAGATTTTAAAATAAATATTTTAATAATTAGGTATCATATTTGCATGTTCACAGTTCTCTAACGTTGGTTAATGGTCACATGACATGCAGGTAAACAAATAAAACATTTAAATTTTTTATTTTGATTGATGTTATTTTAAAATGATTTTACATTTTTATGATTTAATTAATTATTTGCTTTTTACTAAACTTACAACCCCCTTGACGAACCTCAGTTTGGGAAACCTTGATAATGTAAAGTAATGTTTAATGCACTTCATGTTGACAAATGGAATATATTTTCTTTTTCTTTGCATTTTTATATCGATATGGTACAAGATTATCCTATTAAAATCAATGTGATAAACGAGTTAGGTCAAAAGTAATCAAAGTAGTCTTATTATATTATCTAAAATGTGTAATGTAATGGATTATGTTACTATCTACAGTTTTTGTTACAATTTGTAAGTAATCTACCCAGCTCTGTAAAATTGCATCCACGAGTAGCCTATCTGTTTTCACATACATTACAGTTGCATCATGCAGAGATCTTACCTCAATAAGTTGGGGGCCCAAACGATGGCCAAATTCTTCGTATGCATGTTTGTTACATAGCTGAAGGTTGCTAAGTGTGAAAGATGCCTCATAAGAAATTCAAGAGTCCTACAAGAGAAGCATAAATATTGAATGTTTAAACTACAGATGCATTAAAATCAGACGCCAAGTAAAATTAGCATAATGGATTAGATTCAGAATCACACTCATTTAAGTGAACAATGTTGTAATAACAGCCTCTATTTTCCTCAGTCATAACCTACTTGGACTGCATTAGTAATATAAATAGTATGCTTAATGCAGTAGATTGATAAAAAGGCTGTTACGTATGAAAAATATCGCTGTTGAAAAGAGAACTGCAAGTCTTCTAGCAACCAGCAGAGGGCACTGTGGTCATTTACAAACCTATAATGCGGAGGCGGCAGCTGCTGAATGACATCATGTATTTTGACCAGCCTCTCCTCGTCAGTGGCTGCTGACACAGCCTCCTAAAAAGGAGAAGAGCGGGTGTAAATCAGGGTCACTGCATCTAGAGCAGCTCTAACCAACAAAAACACTCTCAAACCCAGGTTCACACTATACTGCTGAGTGGACAAAAGCACATGGTCAATCGCATTTCCTGGGCATTATAGTTTCACTGCTTCCATAGCAACCTGAAAACATTGATGCACTCTTTACTCTAGCCGTTTTCATTTGCAGCGACTTATCTCCAGATGCTGTAAATGTCACTGCTTTGTTTAGCATGCAGATTAACTCCTTGTGAAGCAGGGCTCTTAAGAGACAAGCAATTCATTTTGTATACTCATTAAAAGCAATCAATAGAACGAATAGCCTCAAGCCTTCAATGACTCCTGCGCTGTTTTGCCAGTCTCAGATAAGAGACCCACGCATATTATCACACCAAGAACTAAAAAGGTTTTGATATCAGTATAAGTATGGGCTGCTTGTTCTAATATAATAGGTACGCTCAGCTGGAGCTATTTGTATGACAAAGAGTGTGTGAGTTTGAGAAAAGACTCTTTAAAGGCCTGTCGTTCTGGGATAAACGCTTACCGAGAATTTTTCATACAGCTGGTAGGTGAGAAGTGGGTTGGGAAGCTCTCGAAAGTAAAGCTTGCACAGGGAGCCCACGCAGTGTATGTCTTGAATGTAAACATCTTTTGTCAGATCTGGGATCTGTTCAGAGTCAAATTCATGCCTAAAGTGAGAAAGAAAGAACGTGTTTTAGGCTTGATACAGTATCGTAGACAATTTGGTGTGCCTTAAACCTAAATTGAAGTAAATTCTGATTAAATAACATTAGCTTTGAATATCAACATTTGAAGGAATTGACAACAAATATCGGTTTCCAATGGTCGGTGCCGATGAAGAAGTTAATTCTTTTATTTAGCAAGGATGCATTAAACTGATCAAAGTCACAGTAAATACATTTATAATGTTACAAATAAATGCTATTCTTTTGAACTTCCTATTCATCAAAGAATCCTGAAGAAAATGTCAAAGCTTCCACAAAAATATTAAGCAGAACATGTTTTCAACAATAAAATAGGAAATGTTTGATTGAGTGCCAAATCAGCATATTAGAATGATTTCTTAAGGATCAAGTGACAATGAATCAATTGCTGCATTTTAACATGAAAAATGGAAAACAATTATTTTAAATTGCAATAATGATAATAATTCGCAATAGTACTGTTTTTACTGTAGTTTTGATCAAATTAATGCAGCCTTGGAGAGTATTAGAAATTTCTTTCAAAAACTTAAAAAAGAAGAAAAAAAAAAACAGAAAAAAAAAGGAAATCAGAACGAACCACAGACTGGAACGACAGTGTAATATTTAACAATTTACACAAGTAAAAAATAAAATTGCTAAAAATATTTATTATAGCTTTATAGTTTTAAATTTATCCACTGACAAAACTACATGTAGGAACTCAAGGGGGAGAGAAAACTTGTTAATCGGCCAAGCAAACAAGTCAACTTGTCCTGGACCCAGTAATAAACCCCCATCTAATCACTCTGGTGTACTCATTTCCTCCTGTATTCAAGAATACAAACATTCCCATTATGAAATGTAATTAGCAGCAGCTTAATATTCAGCCACTGCATTCAGAGATTCTCAAGCGGTATGATAAATCCCTATCTCTGCTACTTGCAATTAGGGGAGTGTGTTTATGTCCTACCGCAGCTTCTGAATGTTGGAGGCAATCCCAGAGAGACGGTACATTCCATCAACCACTCCATGCTTCTCAATGAACTCAGTGCAGCTCTTGAGTACCTGGGGGACTAGAGGTTTAGACAAAATGTTACTGGAGCATCCTTTTTGGCACGTAAAGTGTGAGACTTGTCAAAATGCCAATGGAATAGAATGCCAGATTCTTTGTGCAGTAAATTTCAGATTTTGTAAGCTATAAATAACTTCAACAACTGCCGGAGACAAGCCTGATCATCAGATAACAAGTCCGTGCTCTCCTGTATGGCAGAGTTTATAGCTTCACATTTGCTCCAGTGGCATTAGACAAACTCCAGACCTCCACCTTGACCTTGCGATGTTTCACCCAGAGGAATCATAGTCACAGACAACCCTAAATGGCCTCTAGTCTTGACAAACTTTATCCGGCAGATGAGTGAGTCCAAGTCTCTCAGAGGCAGCTGTTCATCTACATTCCTGACATAGCTGTCTGAAGCACAAAATCCTCAAAAATGCAAGAAAGTTTTGTCTCTAAGCCATCTCAAAAATCATTCAATCAGCGCTTCACAATAAGGATGGCCTGTGGCCACTGTGAGTGTGTTTCAGGCCAGTTAAAGGAGCTGTCACTTGCCCTATAAGGCCAGTAATACATTCTTTATGTCTTCAAGCTAAAGCTTTTTAGCTGGGAAATATAGATAAATTGTCAAAACTGAGAATGATTCGTAACATTCTTGGAAGCATCGGTCAGAATAGTTTGAAAATGACAAACAAATCACAATCTTTTTTTTCCTGCAAAAGTGTTTATAATTTTACAACTATCATCGAGGTAAATTATAGCTGGATATTTTCCAGTTGTTTATGTAAAACCTAGTAATTTGCTGTAAAGACAACAATATAACAAATACAGAACCATTCAAATGTTTGGGGTCAGTAAGGTTTTTAAAGTTTTTGAAAAAAAGTCTCTTGAACCTACCAAGTTTGCAATTATTTCATAAACAAATAAGAGTAGAAATAGTACTATTGTAATACATTATTAAAATTTTAAATAACAGTTTGCTATTTTAATATCTGTTATCTGTGACCAGTCATAAGTAGCACGGGTATATTTGTAGCAATTGCAAACAATACATTGTATGGATCAAAATTATCGATTTTTCTTTTATGCCAAAAATCATTAAGTAAAGATCATGTTTAATACCAAAAAATATATTTTGTAAATTTCCTTCCATAAATATATCAAAAGTAAATTTTTGATTAGTAATATGCATTGCTAAGGACTTGATTTGGACAACTTTATTGGCAATTTTTTTGCACTCTCAGATTCCAGATTTTCAAATAGTTGTATCTCGGCCAAATATGGTCCTATAAACCATACATCATGGAGCACAAAAGCAGTGTTAAGTCGCTGGGGTGTATTTGTAGCAATAGCCAACAATACATTGTATGGATCAAAATTATCGATTTTTCTTTTATGCCAAAAATCATTAAGTAAAGATCATGTTTAATACCAAAAAATATATTTTGTAAATTTCCTTCCATAAATATATCAAAAGTAAATTTTTGATTAGTAATATGCATTGCTAAGAACTTAACTTTATAATGCTTCATAACTTTAAATGCAATTTTCTCAATATTTAGATGGTTTTTTTTGCACCCTTAGATTCCAGATGTTCAAATAGTTATATCTCGGTAGTTGTATATCAATGGAAAGCTTATTTATTCAGCTTTCATATAATGTATAAATCTCAAATTAAAGTGCCCCTATTATGGGACTTGTTTTGTGACCTTTCATGCAGTGTGTAACACAGCTCTAAGTGAATGAAAACATCCTGCAAAGTTTTAAATCTGAAAGTGCACCGTGTATAAACTTAACTCTCTCAAAAGAAAGAGTTGACTCTGAATCATTGAAACGAGTCGTTTTTAAAACTAATTCCAAGCCGTTTCATGTTGATGTCAACATGAAACATTAGCATATTGCCCGCCCACTTGGTCTTTAAGCATTGGTCTGAATGAAAATGCTAATTCATTCTTTGCCACTAGGTGCCACTTTTGGAGCGGTAATAATAGCGGTTTCCCCGGTAACGCTGTACACAAAGCAGCACTGCACTCACAAATGCTGCTTTATCAGGCATTACAGGCATGATGCAATAAAACCGGACCAATCACCACAGATTAGCATCACGCAAAGGAGGGGTTTGGAAAAATGAATCATTGAGCGAATCGGCTGGGAGTCGTTGAGCAAGTAAGGTAAAAATAAATGCATATTATAAGACAATGAAAGTGTTTTTTGACCTTACATGCATGTCAACCTGTTGTTGCAGACTCCCAAAAACAAAATATGAACCTTTCATTACCCATAATAGGGGCACTTTTAAAAAATGTACCCACATGACTGATTTTGTGGTCCAGGGTCACAAAAATTCAATATGCTCCTGTGATGGCAAAGCTGAATTTTCAGTAGCCATTACTCCAGTCTTCAGTGTCACATTTCTTATTATAGATGTTGAAAATAGTTGTGGTGCTTAATATTTTTTTTTCTTTCAGTTTTGGTTAAAAGTTCAAAAGCACAGAATTTATTATAATATTGAAATATTCAATATTATTCAATAACTGTTTACAATATAAATGTCTTTAGTCTCACTTCTGATTCAATTTAATACATCCTGGATGACTAAAAGGATTATTTTCTTAAAATCTTAATGACCCTCTACTTTTTTTGTAGTTATTTTTATGCCTTTTTATTCATATAGGACAGTAGAGAGACAACAGGAAATTACTGGGAGGAGAGAGGGGAGCGGGATCGGCAAAAGATCTCGAGACAGGAATCAAACTCGGGTCGCCGTGAGCGCAGTTGCGCTATATGTCGACGCACTAACCACGAGGCTATTGGCGCCGATATGACCCTCCACTTTTGAATGGAAGTATTTTTTTGCCAAAAAAAAAAAAAAAAAAGAGGCAGTGGAGCCAATGGAAACATCAACAGAGCAACAATAAAACTACTGGCTCAATCATCAACAGAGCAACAATAAAACTACTGGCTCAATTTGGTCAGCAGAACCTTTTTGAGCCCTTTCAATACTTTGAAAAATACAGCAAATTACTTCAGAGGCCAAAATCCTTATGGCACCAACTGAGAAAGAGAAAAACTGGATTAATGCATTTTGTTCCCAGCGAAATACTGTCCAAGAGTATAATAAGTGCATTGCAGGGAGGTCTGCAGAGCTTTATGTTAATATGACTGAGCCATACTAATGACTGTCTACTTGAACAAAGTGTTTAGCCATGTCGTCTCACGTTCCTCTGAGATCAGAGTGTCTGAAACGGAGAGTACACATTCTGCCATTACCCGTTTTACAAACACATTAAAGCTGAGTGGGCTCATGGGTGGGAGAGGACAGTGAAGGGAGCGGAAGGTTCAGATCTAGGTAGTAAACCTAAACTTTATCATCTATCTAACCAACTACAATAGATGACCTTTTGTAGAAAGACATTTTTAAAGAATACCAGGAATTTCTGCTTTGAGGATACTTGCTCCTGAGGAAAAGAATGTCCATTCTGAAACATTTAATAAAAGCAATGGGGTTTTTTTCCCCCTCCTTCTAAATGTAATGGTCGAGCAGTCGTATCAAGTTGCGTGGATCCCCTTTGAAAAGGACAAGGCTTAGATTTTAAGGGCAGGCAATGGGTCAGGGAGGATTTGAAGTCAAACAAATGGAGCAAATGATGAAGGCTGCCAGGGAGCTTTGATTCAATGGGGAAGAAATCTCCAGACACGGCCCCCTAACCATTCCTCCTGACCTTTAGACCGCTTTAAGCCAATCAGATGCCATGACAACCTATGCAGCCAGATCCAACGGTGATTCTAGAGGAGGGGGGGTTAGCTATGCTTTCCAGCCCACCCACACTGTGTCACATTAGTGTCAAGCACTGTCTGGAGCATGAGCGTAAGTTTGAGTAGGACCAGAAGGGGGCAAAGCTCACCGTCATGGCCGGAGTTGAGGAGATGTTCTCCTAGGTCACAGCCAAACACCCTCTCCCTGAGGATACCTCTTTGCTTCAGCTTCTGCTTGGTCGGCCTGGACTTCATGAATGTGCGCAGAAAAGTGATCAGTTTCCCGTGTTTCTTGGACACTGGAAGATAAAAAATAAAGACATACAAATTTATATAATATTTTCACATCAGGGAAAACTGCACTGTGAATCACAAGCAGCGCAACAACAAATGACCCCAAGAAAATCCGGTTTACCAACAGGCCAGTGCCAGCCACATCATATCAGTGAACCAAGATCTTATGAAATAAAAAAGCAAAGGCACTTGGTTGTGTAAGAATAATGGGTTTAGGCATTAACCCTGTTCCTTTACTGAAGGAATTTCCCAAATCGTCCATTGGAAGTGTTGCTTAAATAACCTAGATCATAAAGGGCTGTTTCGTCAGCCAAGCAGAATTATTAATTCACCAAATTCCTCTGAGGGAAGTACATCCTCCATCTTTGGGTGTTTGTTCTACTTTTGGTAGAGCAAAATCAAACCACTTTATTCTCTGTGGATCAATGCAACTGTTACAGAGGCAATTACAGTAGCATATAAATCAACTATGAATGACTTTACAAGTTTAATCTAATCTCAGCATTGGAAGAAGAAAGCCTGAAGATGAGTGGCTGACATACAACATCTGTGAAAGTCTTCATGAAAGTAATAAATGTTTCCTTTCATTTCATTTTTGAAGGAGGCCAAGCAGGAAGGACGTCTCAAGCTGTTTGGTCTCCGGAGCAGCTTGCGTTGTTATTACACCCTGACACTAACCACCATGCCCAAAAAAATAAATTTAAATAAATGTAAAAAATCAGCAGCCTGACCTAGAATTTGCATGAGAGACTCTTGGACGGTTCAGAGGAAAAGTATCAAGAGAGAAATTCCAAGGATTTGATGGGAATACACAAACGCACCAAAATAATTCCACTGAATTTGCTAGAAAACCCTGAGACCTAATTGCTCATTTAACTTGGATTGTTCTGATGTTCCTCATAAAATACTAGCAAGCTTAAATATTACAAACCAAATAACTGTTTGCATAATGAAGCTATATGAATCAGCAAACAATCTATTGCCGGAAACAATTTCAGAGCTATTAGAAATGCAGCTGGGATTCCTGAAAACCACAAACTGGTCCATCTGTGTTTATGTTTGTGGGCACATGTGGTGGATTTAGCAGGAGACGGAGTAAAAATAATTAGCAAAATTGCAAATATTACACTATTGTTTAACAGTTTAACTCCCTGGTGATTTTAAGGATGTGTGATTCTTTGCATGCTGAAACCACAGTGGACGTGGCAAGGGGACATCTGCCAGCTGTGATCTCATCTGTTCCTTTGTGTCTTTACCTTTTAAAAAGGCACATTACTCACAATTTTTCATCATAAAAGTTATCAAAATTTTTCCAACAAGCGGTTGCAGCTGGTCTCGATGCAATTAATCCTCTCATATCCAGTCGAGGTTAATAATAAAAAGAGCCATTGTAGGAATTTCCTGTTCTACTTTTCAAGAGCCAATAAAGTAACTGGCACACATTTCACAGAACCTCTTATTTTAAACTCCACAACAAACCAAACACCGGGCATGTGCTGAACTTCACAGAAGCGGCAAGAAGACTGTGTGTGATACTGAAGAACGAGTGTTTCCTCCAGGCTGCACTTTACCTCCGCTGAGGAGACACTGATGACGTTACAGCGCAACGTGACTGAAACATTATACGTTTTTCTTTTTTTCCCTCCAAATCGACACTCAGAACGTGAGTTCCGATGACTTGCTAAAAATGAATTTTTAAGAAAACACAAATATGACTTTACTACACACATCAGCACATACAAAATCTACAGAGAAAGGTGATTAGAAAACAAAAGACAAAATGCATTTATCGCAAATTAACAGTGCGCACACATTTAAAATGCTATTGTTTTCAGCACTACAAATGAATAAACCACACACAAATCTGCCAATAGAAAGCACTTCAGTCGAATCTACAAGTCTGAGATAGTTTAGCAATTTTATTAGCACTAAAACTGCAACTTCATAACTTACCTCAATGTGAAATACTTGAGTATTCTAAAGTTTGCCAGGCTGCAGCTGAGGTAGAGAGCTCAAGACACGACGGTGAAGGATCATCACAGACCGCACTCTCTCTCTCTCACTCTCCCTGCCAGCCGGTAAAAGCTAATAGTCAGCATGCATTCTTTCCTCTTTGCTTTTTCCCTCCTCTCTTTCCTCTCAGGATTTGTCCAGCCCCTAATATCAACTTTCAACAGCGCTGGCTTCTAACTGCAGAGATCGGGGCGTGAGCAGCCAGGCAACCCAAAGAGCGACAGTTTCAGCCTGCAGGCTGTTGCATTTATCAGATATCCACTATCGAGTGATGAATGTGCTTTGAAAGACAATGGCAATACAACACAGCTGTCTCCTGTGATGTTCTATTTAGGCTACAGCTTAAATACGACTTAGTAAAACTACAACAAATCAAGAAGCCAGACAAACATAAATATAACTCATTCGACTACACCACCAGGGCAACAACAATGCACTCTTTCTAAAGAAATCCATTCTTAGCCAAGCCCATGTTCCATTCAGCTTTTACAACCCAGACTGACATGGTACAGCCATAAGGAACTGACAAAGACAAGCTTGTCTGCACTCTAAAGCAACAGGTTTGTGGCCAAACTGTCAAACAACACACAGATACGTGTTTTGCAAGGTAACGCTGGTGTTAAATGGACAATAAAAGTAAAAACATTTATAAATAAAAAGTTGCAACTTTAGAAATGTCTTTACTGTCACTTTTGAACATTAATGCATCGTTGTTAAATTACAGTATTAATCATACTGACCCCAAACTTTCTAAAGGTAGTGTCTATACATAATGATACTACTACTACTACTACTAATAAAACAAAAACACTAAAACCATTATGAGAGTTAGTAGGAATGTGCACGAGTACAACAAACACCAATAAACTTGTTTCCCAACCCAACAGCTAACAGAAGTTCACATAAAAGTCTCTGCTTTCAGAACAGACCAGTAAGGAAGTACACAATCCCCTGTAGGACAAACGGACACATATTGCTATGTAAACCTAATACAGTTTGTCTCTCATTCTCTCACAGTTCCTTCCAGCTGTCTTGGCTTGTTCACAGAGGCAGCTGCCCTTTACTCCACTGAGAGGAAGACATTGTTGCCCCACAAGGAAGTTAGGAAGTGAGAGGGAGCTAAGGGAGCTACATCTGGAGCAGCACCTGCTACAGCTGAGAATAAGGGAATGAAATAAATGCAATTTAGTCTGTGAACATCAAAGAACAAGAAATTATTATACTTCAGGCATTTTCATAACATACAATATGTCCGATTAATGCTTGAAAACCTTGGTAAATAAAATATTACAGTAACCTTTATCACTGTTACACCACCTGCATGATAGGACATTATGTGGTTAACCATTTACATGGGGAATTTGCTTAATGAGGTGAATGATTCATAAGGTATTTTGTGTCATCTGATAGGCGCTTGCTGCTTGGCTAAAGCTCTGCAGGGGAGCAGAGAGGTATGTTGTAGCCTATTTGAGCTTGTACAAAGGCAGTACACAAGAATGTGTTTGAGTCACCATGGAGAGACTGTAGTTCATATTGTCAGTGAACAAAGATGGGATTATTTTATAGCCTTTCCTAAACAGGGTCATGTAAATCAGCCCAGGAGTGTGTTGCAAAATAACTTGACAATAGGGCTTTCTGGTGCACTTTAAAGAGCGGTGGAACGGTGCCATAAACTGACGTCACAAGCTTCATTTCAAATACAGACACATTAAGTGTTGACACAGTCAAAGAAGTAGAGACGCAATGATATTAATACAATTATCAGTATTGACTAGAATTTATGTTATGGATGACAAGCAATAAATAACAGACAATAAAATCCTATTCTATTTTCTCTACATAAATTACAAATTAAACACTAAAAACTAAAATCAATCAATTTAAATGATTCATGATTTTAGACATTATAGTGCACAGTATGAAAATTGATTTTTATTATTACATTTTGATTAATAACATTAATTTTAGATCAATTTTAAGTGCCTGTTTATTGATGGCAAAGATCATCTAAATGTAACGATAGGGATAAGGAGTATGCACAGTGAAATATACAACATTGGCCAATATTTCCATATTATGGCTGATAACTGATAAATGGCATTAAAATTCCATACTTAAATAAAAAACCTTCTTATAAATTAATCAAATTAGCATTTAATGACGGCAAAGGTAATCTAAACGTAAAAATAGTGGAAAAGAAGCATGAACAATTAAATATTGTTCAACAGCCGATATAGTCACTACACATCATGCATCTCTACAAAAAGAGACAATTCGGCAGTATTACAGTAAAATAATATGCAAAAACATTGTTAAACAGTAACATGCATTCAAATGCAGGTCAAAAGAGAGAGAAAGTGCTATCAGGGTAAATCTGTAAGACAAGGGTCAAAGTCACATACTAGAGACACCAGAAGAGTGTTAAGTGAAAAACAAGACTATATTTGTTGTGCTTGCATCAAATCTTCATATAGTTAACACGTGGTGTTAGGAAAGACCAGTGAAACTACATTCTAAAGGTACAGAGTGCCAGTTGTGTTCAGAGCACCCGTGAGCAGCAGGCGACTGTGCGGAGATGCACAGGAGAGTTCAGGGTTAGTCCGTGTTAGACGTAGTACATGGATAAACGGTTTGGTCTACCTGAGCTCAGCCTGTAGGGGTTTAATGGGTCGGGTGCCCATGCACTGTCCTGCTTTACACTCTCCATCTCCAAATCTGCATACCGGGAGGAGATAAGGGGAGAGGGAGGGAGGGACCCAGTTAGAGAACATGAGAACAACAGCTGCACATGCAGCTCTATTAGCTTAGAAGTCTTTCAGGAGAGTTTCCCCCCTCACTCCACATTTCCTGGCCATTGGGAAAGTTTCACAACAGTTCTGAAGCTGCTATAAATGATAATAAACAAGACGGTGCAGTAAAATGCATGTGAAGACAAACACTAGACTAACATGGATAAGAGTGCTCTAAACTGCAATGCAAGAGAAATACTGCCAAAGGACAACTTATGCATGCAGGGAGAAAGTGTGATAAAAATTATAGTGAGAAAATGTATGTGTGTGTGTGTGTGTGTGTGTGTGTGTGTGTGTGTATGCGTGTTCGTGTGAAAAAAAGAGAGCAGGAGATGGAGGGCGTGTGACTAACACAAAAATGAAATGATCAGCATTTTCTTTGCCTTATGTCTTTCCAAACCGGTATGCTAACCAGTCTCTTTCCAGCTCACACAATACAAAAAAAAAAAAAAAAAATATATATACAAAAGAAGATAACCAAAAATAAAATAAAGGAAATAAAAAATAAAAATACTACAAAAAATAATACAATAAAATAAAAAAAATATCCATGCTCCATGGAGAAAAAAGTAATATGAGTTTGGAACAACATAAAGGTGAACACATGTTGACATATTATTTATTTCTGAGTGAACTAGCCCTTTAAGGCAAAAAGAGAGGCGTTGGGGAGAGTATACCAGCACGCACAGGGTGGGAACAGACTCCAGGAGGCCGGCCGCAGACCAGAGCAGGGGGACGCTGAGGGAGCAGTGGAGGAAGCATGGTCAAAGAACACATCACACATGCATGCAAACTGCAAAGCAATGCAACATACATTCCAAATACAGTGTCAGAGTCAGTACATGTACAAGCAATGAAAAATATTATAAACCCCAGCAAAAAGCTTCGGCATAGTCAAAGCTAATAATGTACCTAATTTGTTTCTTGCATTGGCCTTAATAATGAAACGGTAAAAAGCATTGCTGTAATTACGCCCAAGAGCCCCAGGGCTCTTTTTATGGGCTGATTACGCTGTGCTGTGCCACATCATTGCACCTCTGCAATGTTATTACTCCTACAAGACAATGTGTACCACAGAGCCCTACCACCCACCCACTGCAAGCCAGCATTCTGATTGGTCCGATGAGTCATGATGATGATAAAAATGATTCACCCCTCTGCGGATGCCAATAAGCATTGATTTGATACACAAAATGGCTAAAACCAAACAGAAACGGCTGCAGGTGATGGATAAGTCTCCGGACGGCTTGGCAGGCCTGTCAGTCCAAGTTATGATGTAAACTGACCTCTCTTAAAGCAGTCCGCATGGTCCACAGTCACTCCAAATATGACTAAATGTATTGCTCATGTTATGATTGTGAAAGCTAGCAACAGTCCATTTGAGATTCTATTAATCAAGTTGTTTCTTTTGACGTTTTAGTGCTCGGCCAGTGAGATATTCTGTAAATAGAGGGAATAAATCGTACCATTCTGTGCCACAGTGTGTGATGTACATTAAAGGCACATACACACTCTCCAACAAACCATTAGGAGTGAAATGAGGGAAAGCAAACAACTGTGCAACACCGATTCAACTATGAATGTAATAAATGAAAAGGGTCAAAGGGTTCCTTCGTGAGGAGGGAGGGGAAAAAAAAAAAGAATGTAGACTGGGTGTGAACCACAAATTTCCCATGCAGTGTGTTGACGACGTGCTTCGAAATCTGAAAACCTTGCATGTCTCACACCCAAATTGTTGAAATCTGAAGTGACACTTTCTTAAAAAGCAGCTGTGCCCTTCCCAAGGACGACAGGCTCTAATACTTCAAATAGCAGCTTGTAGTCTTCTCTTCATGGAGGTTTGAAGATCTGTGATTCATGCAACAGGACCCAGAGTCTCCAGTCAGCACCTGTTCCAGTTCACTCAAATACACACACCACACAGACTCGATCCATGGCTGATTCAACACGTCACTTCTTATACACTTTGCTCCAATCCACTCTCTCTCGCTCTCCAATATGATTAATATCTCACTGCAACACGTGAGTAACAAGCTAGCCTTCCAAAACCTGCATCTTTTCAAAGGCCCAGCAGCCTCAGGAGAAATCTGAATGCGTATGAACAGCAAGTGTGACCTTGCGTTCAGTTTCCTGATGATGTTTGCTGGGTTGCTGTGGTTTATAATGCCCTGCAGTAGAAGTAAGCTGTTATGGGATGGTTAATACAGACATGTGCAGAGGAACTGATGAGCTGTCCCAGCAGGATTTGAGGTATGCGTGTGTGTTTTGTGGTACCTGGTTTTGGCATCGAGTTGGTAACAGACTGTGGGACCTTGTCGTTTATCAGCTCCACACACTCGCTGGGAAAGAAGCCAACCTGTGAAGAGCAGAGAAGGTTTAAAAAGCTTATTCTCTCTCTGGAGACAGACATGCCAACGCTCATCATATCACTCTGCATTCTGCACTTAGTCACATTCAGAAATTTGATCAATACAGTAAAATACAGTAAAAATAGCAGTAATTTCAATTAAGATTTTAATTTCCACTTTTCTATTTTAATGCATTTAAAAAATGTAATTTCTTTTTTGCGACAACAAAGCTACATTTTCAGCAGCTATTACTCTAGTTTTCAGAGATCAATCAAATATGCTGATCTGGTGCTCAAAAATATTTTGTATTATTATCAATGTTGAAAACAGTTGTGCTGCTTAATATTTTTGCAGAAATCATGATGCATTGTTTTATGCTTCTTTGATGAATAGAAAGTTCAAAAGAACAACACTTATTTGAAATAGAAATTTTATAAAATTCTAAATGTCTTCACTATCATTTGTGATTAATTTCATGTGTCCTTGCTTGAAAAATAATTAATTAAAAATAAAAGCATATTATAATTGAATTGTGCTGCATGTAAACTAAAGTTGGGATCAGTGCTATATTTGCTATATTGCCACTGAAAATACGTTAACTGATCTATTTGCATGATTGCAAATGCTTGCAATTTTCTGTTATACATTCCACATTGTTCTTGCTAATTATAATGATTTAATGCCAGGACAATGAGGGATGCCGGGGGTGGGGGGTTAAAAACCAAATACTTCATTGAGACATTCCAGTTTCATATCAAAGAAAAAAATCTCTGAAAACAATAGCATAAGGCTTATAAATTTCAAGGCCGCCTAACTTATAAACCTGCAGATAAAAGGACCTGAAAGAAGATTCAAAGTTCATCAGTCTCTCACGCACAAACATGAACAAACTAAAAGGACACACAGAGCCAAATGTACATGCTTGCCATATTTTACAACCTAAAGTTTGATTTTAATCAATCTATCACCTACTAACCAACTGCAGACTTATGAATCAAGTCCATGACAAAAGACAGGGTTTTCTGTATCATTTGAGCTTATCTAGCAGAAAACATTAACCATGTGTATTAGTATAACCTTGACTTTGTGACCAATCACAGACATTTTAGCAAAGCTCAGTCTCTTCTACACTAGAGCTTGATTACGACTCTTGACGACCCTGCTGACATCAGTGTGTGCTGATTCTCGTGGTGACAGTTGGCATTGCTGTGCACTCTTTTTCCATGCAGACAGATGCTGGCTACCTGACCCAGCTGTATGCTGCCAGAGCTCAGTGTCAGGCTGCCCCCCGATGGATCCAGCACACATCTGCCACCATGAACTCCCTACAAAGGCCCTAGCTGTGACTCACTGAAGATGCAGAAATGGCATAACGTGCCAAAGCACTAAATACCAACAGGGCCAAACAAAGACGGCAATGCTGGGCATATGCTCGTGGGGCAATAAGAGAGCACAGTTTGGCAGATTGGCAGAATGTTAAGTGACTCACCAGTGGGTCTCACCCATGTAGACGGGTGAACAATGAGCCAAACTCGTCTATTAAACTGGATTGGATTCTTTTACACATAGACTATATTTTACACTGCCAACTGAGTCATTTTGTTAGTCATATTCGGTAATATGAGAAATGACACAGCTTGTTTTTGACACTTTACTAGGTGGTGGCAAAGCATTTGAAAGAGCATTTGCCAAATGGATTAAGAAAAGCAATGCTTTTTTTTTATTTTTTAGAAAATGTAACAATTTAAAATGTTACTGTTACAATTAACTCAAATTTTTTTTACAATTTAAATGTCTATTTAAAGAATATGAAAAGTGATGTATTCATGTATAACATTTAACTGTCATTTTAAACATGAATCAATTTAATATTTGTCTGTGTTAATTTGAAAAAAGTTTTATTAATGCATTTAATGTTTTTTGCAAATTCAAAGTGTCTATTTTAAACATTTAAACAATCTCTTGTCTATTGTCGTATATAATCGTATATATATCTATGGTGTAGACAGTAGACTTGTGCCGGTATTCGGTAATGCGATATATCACGGTAATGAATATGCACGATATTGTTATCGTGGGCACTTCTAAATACCGTGAATAATTATATATAAAAAATTATTCAGAATTTTGAATGCATTTTAAGAATACTTTCCCCATCAACTGGTCAAAATGCACAACACCGCTGTATGCTGCGTGAAAGACGCGTGCGCACTCTGACGTAAACAAGCACGGACGAGAAGCACATGAATGAAAAATTCTTCTGAACATTCATTAAGTGAAAGTGAAAGTGACGTGACGTGGCCAAGTATGGTTACACATACTCGGAATTAGTGCTCTGCATTTATCCCATCCTAAGTGCACACACACAGCAGTGAACACACACACCGTGAGGTGATTTGAAATATCAACATTGGCTACCAGAAATCACTTACCCCACCTTTAATCGTCAGTTGCTCCAGGGGGACTCTACCTGCAATTTCTAAACTGCCACGTACACTTGAAATAGAGGGCTAAATCATGAGGAACAAACCTGGAAACCATGTTTTCCTCTCCACCAGGTGGTGTCCTCTTTGGGTGGCATGTCTATTACAGAAACAATATCCCCCACCTGAGAAAAAGAGAGGGAGAGAGAGAAATTAATCAAGACTCTTCACAAAATAATCATTATTAGTATGACAATCACACATCTTCAATACTGCATTAATCTGTCTTAATTTTTATCCCAGTCACCTCAAATGACAGCTCATCAGCTGCCTGGGCAATGTAGCGCTTGATCACATGGGCCGCTGCGATAGCTGGAACATTTATGGATGACTCCTCATGCACCAGCAAGTGATTCCCTTTGTTGTCAACCTGGAGAAAGAGATAAATATGACACCCCAGCTAATGGCAACATTGAATATGTGTTCAGTGAACATCCCTCATCCTCACTGATTATTCAAGTGAATAATCAGCTATCTCTGCACAAATGGTATCAAATCAGTACCTCCATCCATGTGAGGGCTGGCCCACAGTTGATCTTATTATCAGCAATTGCTGAGAGACGGGAGAGGTAAGCCATCAGCATCTGGGAAACTGCCTGTTGGGAGAAAGAGAGCGAGCGAGGGAGGGTAAAGCTAGTGTGACAACTTCCAAGGGGGTAATTCTATAAATACAGAGTACTTTTACAGGGAGGTTAAAAGCGCACATAAACCTGAGTTTGCATACTTTTTCATTAGAAAATGATAGGGTAGGTGCAGGGAATGCAGCTTTCCGTGTAGAAACTGTGTAGTTTCTCGACATAAAACATGCAGAATTAAAATCTACGCATATTTTGAGTACGCAACTCAGCTGCATTTGCATTTTTACACACTCTCAGAAACAATGCTAATCTCTTCAGTGAAATATGCCGTAAAAAGCTTGGTATACATTTATTTGTGGCATAGCAGTTATTGTTTTTTGGAGTGTATGTTTGGTGACTGTGGCTACTTTAAAAGGGCTCCATTTGCACGCTGAGATATAAAATTATTTGGATTATACTTCCACATGACTTGCATAAAATCTAATGTAGCAGAAGGAGGTGAGGTGGAGCTGTCTTATATTTATACTGCTCAAAAGATCAGTCTAATAAAAGAGCTCAACCACACATCTGTTTCTAAATCTTAAGGGGTCATATGATGCTTTTTTAAAGATCATTATTTTGTGTATTTGGTGTAACAGAATATGTTGACATGCTTTAATCAAAGAGAAAGGAAAACTTCAAATCGCATCATATGACCCCTTTAACTTCTATTTAAACCCTATTACATACAGATCAGTCTAAAAATACAGTAGTTATAATAAAAAATGTTCCTATTGGAAAATAGAGACAGGAGGGTGTCAGACTCAGCACATCAACAAAGAGCTTAACGTTAAAACCTGCGACTTAAAAAAAAAAAAGTAATTGTGTTACGGCACCAAGCCTACAGAAGCTCTGAAGAAACTGTGTTTTTGTGTGTGTGTGCTTTACACAAGATTTTTTAGGCAGAGAAAATTAAAGAGAGCATTTCTTAAATCTTAAATAGGTTTTCTCTGTTTGTGACTCTCCACATCCGAGTTTGGTCTGCAGAATTTGTTTTTAAATGCCATAATGCATCTCTGTGTATTAATCTGTAGTACTGTAAATACAGACAAGGAAGGTCAAAACAAAAGGACTCATTACTTAATCAAGGTTTCTATGTGTCTCTTTCAGAAAAGCTAAAATGAGTTGAAAACAACATTCAATATGTTAATGCACTTTGCTACAGAATAGTAAAAATATTAATGTTATTTAAATATTTCTCTTCAGTCACAGCATATCTGCATATGAAAAATATTGGAGGGCAATTGGCCAAATATAAACAATAACAATGTACACAACATGGCTAAATGTACACTATAATTCAAAAACTTGAGGTCAGTAAGATGTTTTTGAGAAGAAATTAATATTGTTATTCACCAGGTATGCATTAAAGCAATCAAACGTGACAGTAAAGACATTTACAAATTTACACAAGATTATTTCACAAAATATTTCAAATAACTGCTGTTTTTTTAACTAAGCTTTATAGTCATCACCACCTAATTAAAGGGTCTGATACCATAGTGTACAGGTGCATCTCAATAAATTAGAATGTCGTGGAAAAGTTCATTTATTTCAGTAATTCAACTCAAATTGTGAAATTCGTGTATTAAATAAATTCAATGCACACAGACTGAAGTAGTTTAAGCGACATTCTAATTTATTGAGATGCACCTGTATATATATTAGTGTAATGTAATATCATATGAAAGACAAGTGTTTTGGTGACTGATGGACAGCCAGTCAACGAGAGAAAAAAAGATATTAAATGGATATTAAAATGTGCCAATGAAATCCCATAAGAGTTTATTCATGATCCACCGAGCACTGATGGAATCTGTTCCAGCTGAACCTATCCCAAAATCCACCTTCCTGTCAATTCCTTTTCCAGACGTATGCTGGCAGACTCACCAAAATGTAAAACTAAGGCCAAAAGGGGCTGCAAAGGAAGCATAATTAGGTCAAAGAAGACCGAACAGACAGCTGTGAGAACTCTCATGCTCGATATGGCTTCATGCACCTCTAAAATCCAAGGGAACTCTGCTTGTGTTGACTATACTAGAAAACAACATGAAGAATGTAGGTAAACAGAAATTGAACAGCGTTCTTTAATGATACGGTCGCTTGCTTCAGTTATTTGCTATGTTTTGCTCGTGTGCTAATGAGGCTCATTTGTGTGAGACATCACACATTTAATGCATAGGCAAGCCTCATAATTAGTGTGTCATTTGAGGTGTTTGTTCCTATAAATCAGAACCAGTTAACCTTTTAAAATCATCTCAGAGCTTGTAATACCGAGCTCCTCTTTCAAGATTCAGATGCATCTTTACCAAGATCTCTCTACAAATAAAACTGCACAATCCAATAGGTGAAATATGACCTTGGAGCTCTTTTCTTGTTATGGGGAAGCTCAAAGCGCCTGATTACACACAAAAGCATCGTGGAAGCTTCCACTTAGCAGCTTGGAGAGTTCCATTACTGCAAAACATTATGGGCGGCATTATCAGCCACTCAAACTTCAAAGCAGATCAGTTTAGCTGTGAAAATATGGCACGGTTCAAGTATACTACTCTGTGAAACAAATGCTAGGTATGCCCAACACAGCAGGGAGAAGAGGTTTTTTTGAACACTACAGGGATATCCATCTGACGGTCTCTCAAGCAACGCCATTAGGTGCTGTTAACCAGCCTCACTGAGCACTCACTCATCACAGATGTCTAAAGCTCCTCTGAGAGGGGCATCTTTCAGGATAAGCACTGTGTATGGAAGCTCTGACCATTCTATGTTTACAGACAAGAGCCTAAAATGTCTCACTGGCCGCAGGGGAGTGCTAAAAGAGAAGTATTTGGGGTCTTACCTCTGCTCTCTCCCTCAGGCTGTCGAAACGGGGCAGCTCGGGGAGCTGGGAAAAGCGGCGGTCATAGATGCAGAGATGGAGATGCTTGTCCAGCACTCTGAAATCTTCATAGCTCCGCCTCACGATCCAGCTTCTTCCCTGTGGGGCAGTAAAAGAGGGCCGTAACTTGAAAAGGTAAACAAGCAAGTGTTAGAGAGTGTTGACGTTTGGTCTGCAGGGTAAATATGAGGGCTCAGTTCTTGGATAAACCTCATTTGGCCAGTGCAGCAACAGGATGACCACACACAACAGCCACTTCAGAGCAGCCACATTACAGCTGTGTGTGTTTAATCCTGGACAAAGCAGCATTCAAAGCATTGAGGAGAGGGACAGTAACCACACAGTTTTTTTTTTTTTTACAGTTACAGCTAGATTTGCATTCCCTGAAGGAAATGCTAATAATTTTAAATAGAAAATAGAGTCTAATGTTTGGGGAAAATAATATATGGAACCCAGTAGTTTGATAAAGGCGAATCCCAGTTCACTACGCATTCAGTGGGAGATTTCAAAACTGTATTATAAAACTTCCAGAAAATTATGAAGAAAAAACATTGCATCAGATGAAAGATATGTTTAGTGTTCACAAAACAACACTGGCTGAGCTTAAGCAGGCGAGCTCTGGATTTTATCAGCTAATATGAAACATATGATAAAAAAGTGTTGCATAAAAAGGAAGCCGTTACATCACAAATGTTTGGCGTCAGTAAGATAGTTTATTGCTTGTTTTTTTGAAAGAAATTCATACTTTTATTTAGCAAGGATGCATTAAATTGTTAAAAAGTAACATTAAAGTAATTTTTAATGTTACAAAATATTTTTATTACAAATAAATGCTGTTCTTTTAAACATTCTATTCATCAAAAAATCATTAAAAAAGAAGAAATGTTTCTTGAGCACCAATTAAGCATATTATAATGATTTCTGAAGGATCATGTGACACTGAAGACTGGAGTAATGATGCTGAAAATTCAGATTTGCCATCACAGGAATAAATTACATTTTAATATATATATATATTATATATATGTGTGTGTGAATAGAAAATAGTCATTTTAAATTCTAATATTTTACAATAGTACTGCTTTTACTGTATTTTTGATTAAATACATTAAGCATAAGAGACTTCTTTCGAACACATTTAAAAATCATACTGACCTCAAACTTTACATGACATACAGTACACTACCATTCAAAAGAACACGAATTCAATCTGTACAAGAGCATGCCTGAAAAGGGCTCAATCTACATAATTACACTACATTACGGTCTGACAGCAGGATGCATCAGCAGCTGTATAAAGCACCTGAGAATTCCCAAAAATTCAATCTGTACAAGAGCATGCCTGAAAAGGGCTCAATCTACATAATTACACTACATTACGGTCTGATAGCAGGATGCATCAGCAGCTGTATAAAGCACCTGAGAATTCCCAATTTGAAGATGTTAGTGAATATGAAACAGAATATGCTGATGGGATCCTATGGAGAAGAGTGTGGGAACAGACTGAGTGTGTTAACTTTCTCATCCCTGCCTCTCATGGTGGATTCCCTTTGCCCCAATGCTTTTGTGGCTGCCCTGTGTAAAGCATCAATCATCCTGACATTCCTGTGCAGCTTGACTAGGGCACACTGTGCACTGCTGCAGACCCACTGTTGACCAATCAGATCTCTTAATTAAACAACATACTGCAGCATATGTATGTTCCAAAAAAGGGTTTATATTTTATACACAGCAGAGACTGACATGATACTCATTGCTTGCATTCCAAATCAATTTTGAAAACAGTTTTATAGCTAGTAAAAATGTATCTGCCATTGGTGTGAAGATTAGACACAAAAATCAATTTTGGACCCTTGTATATGATAAGACCATAATGAATTAGCCTATATTCTTGCTAAATTTACATTGTATAGACTAGGGCTGCACGATTAATCGCATGCGATATTTAACGCGTGTGAAGATTAGACACAAAAATAAATTTTGGACCCTTGTATATGATAAGACCATAATGAATTAGCCTATATTCTTGCTAAATTTACATTGTATAGACCTATTATCCGCTCTAATGAACTCCAAATCAATTTATGCCACTACCCCTTTTAAAAACCTATCCATTTCTTCCTCTCTCTTCTGGAATATCTGCATTTTTCCCTTCATTTCTTCAGTCTCCAAGCCACAGACCCCATATTCACAGTAAATGGAAAACCTCAATGTCTTTGATTTGACCTAAAAACATCTCTCTGAATCAGGGCCAGGGAAAAAAAGACCTCAAAAAATGCTGGTGTACTAGCGCACGCATAGGGAAAACAAACACAGTTGTTCGGCCTTCCTGCTGCCAGTGCATTTCATATGGGACTGAGTAGTGCATTTGTTAGGAAAAACTGCAATGAGAGTGGAACTAAAGCACTTTTCCTGTGCATCTGATCCCTGTCCATTCAAACGGCTCCTGGCCAAATCTGCACCCTCAGACTCGTTAAAGTTTTTTTTTCTCCTTTATAAAAACACAGGAGCAGTGCTGTAGATTTGGACATCTCACACACCAGGATGGAATGAGGTTTCCACACACAAACCAAGACTTTAGATATTTTTCCACTGACTTTTCAACCAGAGCTGCCAGCGCTCAAATCAAGTGCACAAGCAGCAAGCTCCCTAAATTCTGCACTAAATTTAAAGGGACAGTTCATTTAATGAAAACAGTCCAGTTTCATTGTTGAGTGGATTATTGCTTATTTTTCTTGCTTTTGTAAAACAAGGACGGCTGAAAGTTTGTAGCAACCAACTACCAAAACCAAAACGTAGGAGGTCTACATCACAAATTTATAAGCAACAGCTCATAGTAGGGCTAAATTTACAGCTTTACTGGGGCGTCTCAAGTAGATATTTCATCTCTCCCTTTACTGTGAGAACCACACTCTTGCATTTGCAGATTGGTACTAGATTCTGCTAAACTTGTTTTCAGAAGTTTTTACAGTTTTAAACTTGGCAATCCAATGGGCGAGACACTGAAAAAATGGCAAGAAGCAATGAAACGCACAAAGACACCAATGTGTTTGTGCACAGACAAAAATTATTACACAAGATATTGTCTTACCTGACAGTAGATCTGAACCAAATACACAGGCTCTTTTGACTCCAGGCCATTCCGTGTCACTTCAGTCTGTTCATCTGCGAGGGTTAACTGTATAGAAAGAGAAGATGAAAGAAGGGATGAACAGAAAGAACAGTGCACTTTCTCGTTTTAGTGACAGCTGCAGGTTGCTGATGCTGAAAACACATAAGACATCTATCACATCCTGTTGCTATTATGAGAAGCTTTGGTGCAATCAGTGAATAAATAACTAGCAGTGACGTGTCTCTCTGTAGTCAGGTGCAGAGACGATTCCTCGGGTTAGAAGAGGTGTTAAATGATTTGTCACCAGCTGAGCATATTGCCTGCATATTATAGATCAGGGATGGGCAACTGGCAGCCCGCGGGCCGTATACAGCCTGTAGTGTCTTTTAGTACGGCCCGCTGGATCATATTAGACTCAGATGATCAATTTTAAAACATCTGAAAAGCAAGTCACGTAAAGATTGCTTTCAGTTTATGATGTTAATACTATCTCCAACCAGGAGAGGTCGCTATTTCCAGCCGCTCCCCTATTAATTTCAGCATAGGACGTGCACTCTAATGTAAACATTAATTAACATTAGCAAATAATAAATGAAAAACTGACCATGAAAACAGTATTTTCAAGTCAAGATGGTAAACAGATTATCTTTTTACCAAGTTCAAGGGGATACCCGTATGTTTGGAAATCTGTATTTTATTTAAATCACCATCACACCACTGCTCACAAACAACGGGGCCGCCAGAGTTGCATTTGCCTCAAATTTCAAAGGTAAAATTCATAGTCAACAAAAGCTTTTTGCCAAATGCATGACAGAAATGTTTGCACTGGACTATGTTCTTATTAGGGTTTCCGCGAGTCTTTAAAACGTCTTCAGGTAAATTGTGTAGTGATCGAGTACTCGAGTACTCAACCGTGACAGCGATGATCGATCATGTAAACGATGATCGAATTTTTCTTTTTTTTTTTCTTCTTTTCCCTGATTGGTTATAGCAGCACTTTGGGCGGCGCCCTGAGCTCTGATTGGTTAGCTTGCCACAGGATGCATCAAAAGACGTGAGAAGAGAGAATCATGGTCTCAAAGTCACGTAGTGATGTCTGGTTTCACTTTGAGAAGACCGATGAAAATACAGTTCAGTGCAAGCTGTGCAGCGCCAAGCTGTCACACAAATCTACAACAAGTACAATGCGCTATCATCTAACATTTGTACATAAAATGTCTGGCGATAACAGAGCGGCAACTCAGACGAGCATTGCATCATTTGCCGTAAGACCAAAATGCAAAGCAGGCAGAACCAAGAAGATGACACAGCTAATCGCTGAAATGGTGGTGAAAGATCTGCTCCCCATTAGTTTTGTCGACGGAGAAGGATTTAAAGATTTCATGCATTACGTTGAGCCCCGAGTATGACATTCCGTCACACAAAACAGTCACGGCAAGAATAGATGCTCTATATGAAAAGACTGCTTCTAATATTCTAAAACGCGTATGGAAAATAAAACTTAATAAACTTAACTTAAAACTTAACTAAATAACTTAAAAATAAAACTTAATTACAACTATTACACTTAATAACGTAGATGAAAATATAGCACAAATCTGCCATATACTAGCCAATGGCGATTCAATTGCCAAGGTGTCCCCGTTGAGGGTTGACTGTATAAAAACAGTTCGTGCTGCACTGTATAACATTTGACCATATTTAGTATTTACTTTTATTTGTTCCCCACAAAATATTGTTTTTTCACTAAACGTTTGGATTTCTAAAATTATTGTGCACTGATTTTTCTAGAATAACTTATATGCCGCCACAAATAGAGTGCAAGTCTGCGGGGAAACACTGCTTCTGTTATGAATATTATTCAATATTTTAATTTGAATGTCGGATTGAAATGAACGCTGTTATTAGAGTAGTTAATTGTTAGCATAAGCACGGCTAATGCTAGTATAATGAGCATTAGAATGAAGTTTCTTTATTAACTATTTTAATGTAGTTAGTTTTTATTCTTGGCTGAATAACTCTAGAAGGTTTTCAAAAGACCTTTAAAATTAAATATGTACACAGTTTGGATTAAATTAAAGTATAGTCAAATTTTTTAATTAGCACGTTTTTGCGTTTTGCTTTGGTACCGAGAACTAGGGTTGTAAATCGGAAGGTTCGTCACGATACGATACGATGTCGATTCTCATACCCAGCGGTACGATATTTGCCTATGCCTCAAAAAAAATTCTACGATACGATTAAGATTCGATTCGATACAGGAGTATATCGATCGATATATCGATATTATATATCTATTTTAAACAGCTCAGTCTAAAATACATTTTCAGGTACACTACAGAAATGTAATAATCAAATGTAAAATAACTGCATAGTCTTCACTGTATAAATTAAATATAGATTAATCATTTTTGATGTTACAAAGGTT
>NW_015542424.1:486324-492892 GCF_001515605.1 Sinocyclocheilus anshuiensis
CTCCGATCAGGATTTTTGCAGCCGATACTGAGTACCGATTTCTTGTCATGGTGATCGGCCGATACCGATGCCGATTCTGATGCTTCAAGCTTTATATAGACAGTTTCATCGGACGCACGCGCCAGGCCTGAAGTTAACTTCCGGTCTGTTTGTTTATCAGTCTGGCTATGGCGCCGGCTACAAACGCAGTTAAAGTTAAGGTGATGAGTAGACTGAAGTTGGGCTCACATGGTTGTGCTCTGGGATGTGTTTCCCATACATTTATTTATCTGTGGCGCTCGCCACAATATCAAAACTGACGGATTTTCCAAAAGGCTTCGTTGAATAAACATGAGCACGTACTGCAAGTTTAAAAATCAACGAGGTGTGGGTGTTTTTATATCACTGTATTTCTGAAGGAAGACTATGTTTAGAAAATTTTCGATGTCATTTTCATTTCATCTTGCACGTTATATGCCTGATAAAGCAGCGTTTGTGAGCTCAGCGCTGCTTTGTGTACAACCATTACCGGGGAAACCTATGTTTCTCCCGCTTTAAAGAACCTCCTGCCGGCAGAGAATTAATTTGCATTTTCAGTAAGTCCGTCTGATTTCGGCAGCAAACTTATTTTGCTTTTCCTATATCCACAGGTGCTGCGGATAATCCGCGGGTCGGGTAATAAAAAATGCATTCTGATTATTTGCGGGTGGGTCGCGGGTGGATAAAAAAATCATAAATGATGCAAATATTAACTACATTCTTTTTTTTTTTAAATACATTTTTTTCATGAGGTAGACGATTTTGTGTGTGTGTGTGTGTGTTCGTTTGCCTGATTGGGAAGTTGCAGTGACAGAAACGGTGACATTCCAGATAAAGTTGGAAAGGAGTAAAGCCTTTGTTAATGCTATTGAGTAGGCTAATATGGCCAAAGAAGTTATTTTGTTTTATAAATAAATGTTCATTTAAAAGCATGTCCTCCAGGTTCCGTCCTCCACGCTGTGACACCTCATAAAAGACTATTTTTATCCAAGCAGCGCGGAGAGCCGCTTCAGAAACGTGCTGAGGCTGGCTGATAAACACAAGCACTTGATTATCGGCCGATACCGATCTCCGGCCAATCGATCGGAGCATCCCTAGTTATTTAGTCAGGAGCAGTGAGCACTTGTATTTTTATTTGAGAGCATTAGATTTATTATTAGTTTGCTTTCAAAACTGAAGGAAGCACGGATTTAATATACTGATACACATGCCTTTTCTTTCTCAACTGTTTACGTTAAGACATATGCTGTCCTCCAGGTTCCGTCCTCCACGCTGTGACACCTCATAAAAGACTATTTTTATCCAAGCAGCGCGGAGAGCCGCTTCAGAAACGTGCTGAAGCTGGCTGATAAACACAAGCACTTACAAGAGCGGCCGCGATCAGCTCCGGTTCCCGTGGAGCCATAATGCGCTGCAGACGTGTGCAGTGAAGCGCAGATCAGCTCTAACGTCACTGAATCTGCTGTTAAAAATGAACCATCCATTCATCATATCATCATGCAAAACATACACGACAAATAGCAAATTTTTCATTGTTTCTCAAAACGTCATATTAGTATTCGCGCGGTGTAGACGCGGCTGTCTGTGTGCGTGCGTGTGCTTCAGATGTGTGCGCAGAAAACTTCTCACACAGCGCTCAACTGTTCAGCAAACAATCCTGAGCATCTTTTATGCTCACGAGAATGCACGAGTTGGCGGTAATGCATAGACAGACATTGTGAAAATGTGGACAGTGCCAAAACAAAGGTGCCTATTTATACTACATATATCGATATTTTACGTGTGGCATCGATGCATCGTATCGTCAGACATCGTATCGATGTATCGATCCATATCGATGAATCGTTACACCCCTACTGAGAACCGTGGATTTTCACTGGTATTGGTACCGAATACTGAAATTTTGGTACCGTGACAACACTACACTCATCTTACACCTACATACTGGCAGTATTGTTAGCGTCATCCACTCAGTTTTCATTGGTTAAACGCAACACTAAACAGTCATTAGTGCCAGAAAAGTTTGTCAAAGAACAGACAGTCTCCATTTTGTACCCGAATCACCCAATCAATGTACATAGTACTAAATGTTCCTTTAAATAAGAAAAACGATAATGTGAAGCCTGAAATCTGCAGTCAAATCTCACTTACACAACTGTGTGGCAGTGTTAATTACACTTGAGTTCAGAAAGCAGGTTGTATTCCTGTCACGATGAGTGAAAGCTCAGTGTCACTGCACTCTTAAGAGAGAGAGGATTATGCCCTTAAATAAGACAGGGTTACAGAGAGCTGTGAAGTATTAAATATCCGTCTCAGCGAGACAATACCACACGAAGGCCCGGCTGAGCCACGGTCTAAGACTTCTGTTCATTCCACATCCTTACAAGCGAAAAGTGAAATCTAATGCTGCCGCTCTGACGCGAGGGAAGAAACAGACCTCTCACTAGCAAGGTCTATTTGAGAAGAGTGGGAAGAGATTAGAGAGAAGCACAACCAGGTGTGCGTGAAGTTTGGAAAATGTGGGCTTCAGTAAGGTCCAGTGAGCCAGTGCAGCTCCTCGGAAAACCCTGGGTAACATGATAAGTATTGACCCAGTTAAAGCCAACTTTTCAACAGCTTGCCAGTGCTGAGAGAAAGAGAGGTATCCCCGCCACCAGTGCCAGGAAAATCAACTCAGATGGGCTTCTAGACCTAAACGGTTAAGGAAACATACTTTAGCAGTGACCACAAAGGGTTTTAAATATGAAGTCCCATGGGAAACACACACAAAATCACTCGCAGAAGTGGTCAGCGATCCTTGGCGGGACAGAGTGTTCAACTCTATTGTTTGGTGGAGCCCTTATGGAAAGCATCTAGGCTTTATGGGATTCTTCAGTTAATCATTTACAAGCACCGACAGGCATGAAAGATATTAAAGCACTCTGGGTACTCAGGAGGCACGGAGCTCCTCGCAAGAGCTGTTACAGAAATCCATTTAGCGTTGTAAATCTCTATAGGGCATGGTTACGCAGCACTGATCTGAAGTACAAAGCATGAAGTCAATGGCCGTAGTGAGACTTGAAGACATTAGGTGTTTCCTAACAGCATGTCTGCAGCCTTCAAGTGTAAACAAAGAGATTAAAGTAAAGGTATGACCAAGAGCAAAAGAAAAGGGTGGGAAAATAAAACAAGCAGTCAGCGAGAGGGGCAAAGACGACTTACAGAGGTACAACATCCAGTCTGAACTAATTAAGGCAGCATCTTTTGTTCACCCCGAGATTTCGGCTGAACACTGGAAGCTCAATTCAGAAGCCGTAATTCTAAACATTCAAGGATTCCTGCCTTCGACGTCCATCAGTCAAGCATGTGTGAGAGAAACACCCGTTGTTTTTGTCCGGCAAAAATCCACTCGGCAGAACACAGATGTCAGTTAAGTTTTCCACCCCCTCCGGTGCGCAGTCCCGGCTGAGTTGTTGTGAAGCACGAGGACTGAGGATCCTTCTTTGGTGCGCTCCTGCAAACTCTCACACAGAGCGGAGCACTGTCTAGATGGCTTTTTGTAAAATTGCAGTTTTCCGGGACTTCATTGTAGTTTGTTTTTCCAAATGTTTGATGATGTGTTTCGGTCCTTCTCACTCCATGTTATTTGCAATTCCTCAACATTCGAGCACACTCACTACATGCTTAGTTTGCTGGCCAAAAGTGGTTTGGAAAACACATAGAAGAACAAAAAAAGGATGATGAAAAAAACAGTTCTCCCTTTGCATCTGTTGTGGTGTCCTTTCACTACACGTTCTCGTTTCTCCAGACTCTGTCCGTCTCCCCCCGTTCCCAACCCCCAGCGCCTCCCCTTCAGCTTTCAATGGTACAGTCCCTGGGACAAAGCGCAGGGCCGGTGAGCCAAAAAAACAGTGGGGAGAGCTGTGAAAAGGGGGTTGCTCTTGTAGGAACACAGAGCGGTTCTCCAGTGTGTGCCCTTCACTCGCCATCCAGATCCTCAGGGACCAGCGCAGTCGATAAGAACAGAAGTGACAGAGAACAATGTTAGTGCTGCAGTGAGAAGGTCTGGAGAATCCTTCATGAATGACAAAGACTGCTCCAGGCAGCAGGGCAGCATTGTCTAATAATCACACTATTGTAGTGGCACAAAACACAAAGAGTGGAAACAAAGAGCCTCCATATGTCTCGCACTTTGGCAGGGGGTGTTTTCTGTTCAGAGCCATTTTAATGACCTAATTATCATGTTCATTGATGAAGACAATAAGGACAGGTCAGGATGGTCAGCTAGTTCAACAACTGACTATTCAGTTAGTGAGATTGATCAGTTTAATGTAGCTTTTTTAAATGGACAGTACATAAAGAAAATTCTGTTATTTACTCACACTTGTGTCGTTCTAAACCTGTGTGACTTTCTTCTGCGCAACACAAAAGAAAATATTTTGAATGTTTCAAGCATTTTTGTACTGGTGAGGTCCAAAACATTGGAACCACCTAACTTTCATTGCATGCTGGAAAAAATAAATAAATAAATTCCTGGAGGTTTAGACACAAGTGTGAGTTAATAACTTTCATTATCGGGTGAACTATCCCTTTAATATTTTAATGGTGGTTAAAGTGAATGAACTTAAGAGATGCAACTTCTTGGAGATTTCAGTGTGCTAGAATCTGAATTTCAAAATACATCACATTTTAATTCCTGTTACTACAGCCATCAATACATAGCTTTTGCATAAAATTTACCACATCAACAATACATTAAACAATTACTGTCAGTCTGCTGTGAGCAATGTTCCTGTTATTATGCATAATTGAAATGCTTGTTTGTGAGAATGATGGTCATTTTGTGTAATGCAAAAGTTATCTGCTGAATATCTGTCAGCTGACTGATTGTAATGCACTCCACATCCAGATCCCTAACAAACGTATGTGTTTTGTTTCTGTTGGTCATGATCCCAAACCAGAGTTATTATACAGCGTTTCCTTTCCACCAACTAATCAACTAGTCCTTCGGACAAACGATTAAATGTGTCTAAATGTTCATTTATAATCTAGCTAGAGTGGGCCAATTGTTTTACGATTACCATGTATACATGCAGGACGAAGCCAACCTACAATAAACGAAAGCATTTACAACATTTTAAAAAGAGCTTTAGTCGGATGGAAATCAAACCGTTTATTCAAATGTATTTACTAATTAGTCATTTTGAAGGTTTAAACTGACTTCTAGTTCAAGGTCCAATAGTGACTCCAGAGAAAGACAGACGGGGCATTGCTACTCGCCCATCTCTGCCCCATGGGATCTCATGGGTACTGGAGATAAGACATGGCCTAAGGCAGTGACTGTGACAGAAGTACAAAAAAAGTGCACACAAATACAAAAGGCACAACATTTTTAGCTGTAAATCAGTGCAGGGGACAGAGAAAAGAAATAGGTCACTCCAAATAACATCACTTGTGCCATCACAGCACATCTGAGGGCGATTAAAAAGATTTTCCTGGAGGAGTGTTGTGAAACGCGGCAGCCAACCACACGGAACGCAAGAGGGATCCAAAAGTCCTGCTATTCGACCTGCAGAAATGAGAAATCCTTCCCTGGAGTCCCACTCGCTCATAAACACATGGCTGCCTCAGTGTGTACATGTGAGTTTGTGGAGGAAGGCTGGCTGGTATCAGTTGTGTTTGGATGATTTCATGGAGGTGGAAGAGGTCACGCAGACCAAAACAAATATGAGAGCTTAGGGACTTCAGATGAAATGTGAGGATGAGTTTAAAAATGCATTGGCTTAAATCTATGACACATGACGTGCCATTTGCAAAGATAAATTGTGTTCCAGCAAGATTAGAAACACATATGATGCAAGTCAACAAACTAATAATTCTCCTGAGGAAAATCGGCAAAGTTACACAACGATGACCTTTAAAGGACCAGAATTGCGATCCCACTGAATAAAGAAATGCCAAGTCGTATGATTATTCAGTTCCTCACTAATGTGACTGGATTAGCTGCAAAAGAGCATTCTTAAGGGTGGACACATTCCAGCGGAAGATTTAACATTCTTAAGCATCCAGTTCCATAACAAATCCAGAGTGAGAAAATACACATTCCTAAAACCAAGAGGAATGCACTATGGATGGGACAGAATTATTCAATTAGTGAGGCTGAACTAGGGGAGGCCGATATATCGGTAGATAAGTTTAATCGGTAGAAATTTGTCATCTGGTAGAGATTTTGGACTATCGTCTCTATTGCGGTTACACGCTCACTTGACATGTCTGTGCTACGTGGCCACGAAAATGCATTGTTTGCATGCGTTTAAAGGGTTAGTTCACCCAAAAATGAAAATTCTGTCATTAATTACTCACCCTCATTGTCGTTTCAAACCCGTAAGACCTCACACAGGAGTCCGCTACCGATCCATGGTTGTTTACCACAAACACAACATTTATCCATTATTTTGATTTCAAATCCAAACACTGTCACTGAAAATGCTTTTTCAGCATTGCAATTCTTTTTTTACACAGTACAGTAATACAATCTTTCACAGACATGTTTAAACACAATAAATATAAG
>NW_015542424.1:493074-506271 GCF_001515605.1 Sinocyclocheilus anshuiensis
TAATGTTTTCTAGTTCGAGTGGTACGGGTAGGTTTTCACGGGAAATTCGAGCGCGCTGCTGCGTCATTACGTCACGTCTGTAAACATAAAGAAGTTGTCCGGCTGCTAGGCTATCGCATGTGAGGATCCTGCAGCTGACGGATCGTTTATAGCCTTTTCTCACAGCAGCCGGAATAATTAAATGTATCATTTTGATGGCGGATTGTAATCCAGAAATGATTGTGTTTATGAAACATGTGAATGAAATTAAATTATATTCCAGTTTTAAATGTGCTTCTTCCAGATAGCCTGGGATTACACAAGATTTGTATTATAAAGATAACCAGTTCGAAGGGAGCATAATTTGCTTTTTGGGTTAAAAGAATTTCTTAATATGGTATGACAGTTAGAGATTAGATTATGCACCACATTCGCACTGCAAACGGAGCAATGTGAACCTGGCATTATGCGTGTGTGCTGCGAGTGTGCGTGAGCGGATGATCTCTAGAAGAGCGTGCGAGCGCTGAATGGTTACACTGGCAAGAATTAAAAAGTAATGCAATTTATAAACTTTAGTAATGATGTGACACTTCCTCGAGTAATGCAATTTATAAACTTTAGTGACAATGCGACACTGCCTCAATTGTGCAAGTGACAATTCATGTGTCAACTGTGCAGCTCGCTTATAGACAGACGCGATGTGGTGATTTGAAGACATTTGCGTATTTTGAGAGAGAGCGCGCGCGGTGATTCACTCACGCTGTTTGTGAAATTACATCTCACACAAGGTTTTCAAATTACTTTAGAAGTTATTTAATGAAGAAATATGAAGGCGAGTACCTCACCTTCAGTATTATAATTATTTCACCCGCGCCGGACAGAGACTGAGATGGTGCCGCTGCATGTAGTGCCAAACCTCTCACGGCAGCGTCATCAGCTTGAGATAGTTTTTTTGAGATCAGCCTTTTTAGAGACCGCCGATCAATCATCCCAACGTGATTATCGGCCGATAGTGATCGTGATTATCGGCCGATAGTGATCAGTAGCTGATCAATCAGAGCACCCCTACTTAAGTATAAGGACCAATTCTCACTATTAACTAGTTGCTTATTAGCATGCCTAATATTAACATATTGGCTGTTGTATCATTAATACTTATAAAGCACATATTCTGCACGACCATATTCTACATCCCTAATCCTACCCAATGCCTAAACTTAACAACTACCTTTCTAACTATTAATAATCAGCAAATCAGGAGTTTGAGGCAAAAGTCGTAGTTAATGGTTTGTTAATGGCGAGAATTGGACCATAAAAGAAAGTGTGACATATATTTTCAGGATTACAAAGATAACATCTTTAAATTTATCCCCTTTACATTGTCATCAGTCAACATCAAAGACCACTTTTGTTACAAATTTACCAGCAAATTTCAAGACAATTCGTATTGGACCTCAAAATTGCCTGCTGTTATTATGCATAATATTATGTTGTAGTAATTTTGCCAATGTATTTGTTGAATTGGAATATATGGGCAACATGAACTATGGAGCAGGACACTTCATCATCCACTAGATACATTAAAATAAGACTCTCTTTGAACAGCTATACACACATTATAAAATTATAATCCAATAGTGACCTAGTTCATACAGATTTGCCAGAAGAGAGGTTGGGCATCATGACAGCATTGCCAGGGCAAATCCTTTACATGATTCCGCAAATCACACATTGAGAGGACACTCAAGGAAAAGGGAGGTGACTGAGGTGAACATGTCTTGTGAGAATGGTAAGGGAACCATTCTAGGGTGATGATACAAACGAAACATTAGCATGCTGAAAAAATCTCTTTGCTGCGGACAAGGAGGGACTGTGGAGGTAAGAGAGCAGGTCTGTGAGTATAAAGTGGTCTTCCCACACGCTCTCCAACCCAGGGGGGTGGAATGAGTGGTATTTTTAACGGGCTACAGAGTGGTTGTGTTTCTGAGTGCATGTGCCCACAGGGCAATAGTGGAGTGCTCCATTGTTTCATTGCAGAGGAGGAACCCAGATACAGCAGAGGATGACATAACTGCGCAAGGTAGCTCTGACAGGATTTAAAGTGGACAGGAAATTGAAATGAATAAGATTCAAGCACATGGAAGAGGGTAACAAACAAGAAATATAAATCTCCTTATAAAATTACTATCAAACATGAATTCTCATTGAAAATCTAGTCAAACCTCATCGAGTCAGTTGTTGGATGACCTGTCATTGTAAAGCTGAATTTTCAGCAGTCATTACTCCAGTCCTTAGTGTCACATGACTCTTCAGAAATCATTCTAATATGCTGATGTGTCTTTAAGAATCATATTTCATATCACATTTTTTACTGCTTAATATTTTTAGTGGAAACTGTCTTTCTTTCTAGTGGAAATCTTTCTGACAGTAAACTTTTGAATTGTAGTATTCAGGTTTTGATAGTTTTAGCATTGAAGTTTTAATTAATGTGCTGCGCTATTGCTAATAAACATTTGCTAAAATAAATTTTTTATTTATTGAATTTTTTTTTAAAGATTTATTTTTGGCATGTTCACCTTTATTACGATAGGACAGATCAAAACTGACAGAAAGCGAAGTGGGAGAGAGATGGGGGGCGGGATCGGGAAAGGTCCTTGAGTCAGGATTCGAACTCGGGACGCCCGTAGTGCAACGGCGCTGTATGTTGGCATGCTGCCCACAAGGCTATCGGCACCGACGCTGCTAAACACTTTCAATAAAACCAATAAAACCTTCAGAGTCTTTAAATTCATCCCATTTAAGGTATTGGATGGGGTTCAGTGAACGCTTATGTGTTTTGCACATTCCTAAATTGAACAACATCCCACTAACCTTTGAAACATACAAGTGTTACTTACAAGAGAAGTATCAAATAAAGGCATTTTTTCTAAAGAACACCGGGAAAGAAATTAATGCATACTAAAAAGCCTCAGAGTCCTTCCAGAACAGTCCTGCACCATTAATGATTTAAGCTAGTTTGTCAGCTCAGCCATCAGACATAAAAAGGTGCCTGCACACCAAAAACGCATTGTACTGCACAGATCGATAACAAAGCCAACTCAGCAGCTAGTAAACATCTCAAAGAGGTCTTACAGCATGGTTTCTGTAAATGAGGTCCACAGCTATACAAGAGCAGAAGCTGTCAGAACAGCACATCGTGGGACACAGGTACAGCAGCGTGAGGCTTAGCCTAACATGTATTGCATTTGTATGCAGCCTGCATGGCCAGCGTTTCCACAAAGAGGAAAAGATTGCATGAAGCTAATAAACAAGCTGCTCCAGCAATGCTGAAATGCAGGTAGAGAGACTGCAGGGAGTGAATGGGGTAGTCTGATGCTCTACAGAGAAATTCTTCAGTAAATTGCCCTCTTCTGAGATTGCTGTCATTTGTGAGAGCAGTTTGACTCCTGAATCACCATTGTTTATTCGCAGAGGGCATGGGGCAGGGCGGGGCTAGAGGGAGATTGGCAGGGCAGTCAAGTTCCCCTCCTCCAAGGTCTATTTCACAAGCCATTTCCTCTTGATATCTCTACCCCACAATACCAGCTGAGACATTTTGTCATTAACAAGCATACGTGGGTCAACTGACTGACATGATTTATGTGGCCACACATGCACACATCGATGGATATATATGCACACTGTGGTATGAGATGCGGGCAGACCACATGGGACGTCATGCCTCGGGTGTGTGCGACTCTTCAGGATTTATGCATCCAAAATGCTGACTTGGCGACTGTTCTGCAAAAAAGGCAAAAATATGAATAAAAAGCACAGCTTGCATTAAAAGTAGTATTTTTTAATGCAAGATCTCATAACCAAGTGCTTGCCAAATATTAAATGTCACAAACTGCTTTTAGCTTCACAAGGTCTTTATTCAGTGTTTACTGCTCCCTACACACTAAGCAAGGAATATCTGTTCACTTCACTTCAAACTGTTTAACTCGCTCCTTACGTTCACCTCACTTCAAACAAATATTGATCATTTGAGCTTTCTATTCACCAAAGAACCCTGAAAAAAACGCATCACTGTTCCGACCAAAGTATTAAGCCGCACAACTGTTATCAACATTTCTAATAAGAAATGTTACTTGATCACCAAATTAACATTTAGAATGATTTCTGAAGAATCGTGTGACATTGAAGACTGGAGTTATGGCTACTGAAACTGACATGTTAAAACATTAATATAAAGTGGTTATTTAAAATAGCAACCTTTCAACTATACTGTTTTTACTGTATTTCTGATCTAATAAATGTAGCCTTGGTTAGTATAAGGGACTTCAAAAACACAGTAGTGTATTTATTACAGCCTTTAATTTGATGCACTTAAAACGCAATAAATTTTCCTTCGAAAATAACCGATTTGGGTAACTTATAGTACAGAGATGGTGTGCAATGAAGGACTGATTGGTAAATTTCTCATGTGTAGCGATATATTGATGTACAGATGTTCCTAGTGTTTTCAGACCAAACATATATGCTCCCTGAGATTTGGTTTCTCACTTAAAATGGCAGAATAGCCTTTGGATTTCATTTCACAGGGCACTATTCAAAAATTTGTAAACACTCACAATGTGGCATCTAATCAATTTACCATTAAACAGGATAGGCTAAGATGTGCCAACATGCATAAATGCCTGCTGAAAGAAGTAAAACACAAGAGAGTATTTCGTGAGAGAGCGGCTGCAAATATCAGCCACCGTAGGAATTGGAAAGAGAGCCGTGCATTAAACAACAAAGAACTAAACTGATGGAGTGTTCATGTGTGGAAATGAACTCCTGGAACAGATTAGTTTTATACTGGAATACAAAATATAGATACTCAGTCATCTAGGAGGCAGAATTAAACAAAATATTTCCTTTGCCTCATAAATCTGGATAGCAATGTTAACAAAGCAGACGCTATTTCCTATAACTTGCCCATTAGCACCAGATGGTGCTGATCAACACATCAATACTGCCCTAAAAATAAACAGCTGACCGGTCCAAAGCAGGAAGAGAATCCAAGTTTCATGGATCTGTGGTGGGAATGAAAAACAAGCAGAGAGAGTGTGAGAAAGAGAAATGAACAAAGGGGCAAGGAAGGGAAGGAGAAAGTGGCTTAGTATTCTGTTCATTCAAGAGCCCTTAGTTGCAAACACAACTACCACCCACTCTTTATTAAACTAGCTGATTTGATAAAGAGTGTCGTGCTCTGGACTTGCTGTAACAAGACGTGACTCCACTTCAGATTTACATCGAGGGCACGAGCAAGCGTTCATGTCAATGTGATGGCTGAACAGTGACAGCAGCCATACTGGCCTGTCTGACCTGTGGGTTAGAGGCTGCATCTCTGCTCCAGACTGCCTAATAGCTCAGGAATAAATGTGTCATGTGCAGCAGCTGAGGGGTAAGATCATTTGACTTTTTCCACAGGCAATATAAATGACTAAGAGATATGAAGATAGATTGCTAGAGAGATACAGAGGGTAAATAATAATAGTCAGGCTGTAGAAGGTAATTCAAACAGCCTGAGACAGAGCTGAGAATAGTATAGGACTGAGAAGCACACAAGATTGATGTATCATATCTCGGTAATAAAATTTAAGTTGATGAGATGGGAAAAAAAGTGTGCTTCTGCTGAAAAATGCAGCTTCTAGCTAGTCAAAAACTGGTCTTCAGGTCCTAGCAGGTTTTGGTTGTTGATCAGATGGGCTACCAGCCAAGGTGGATTTCTTAAACCATCTTGGTTAACTTAGTTAAGAGCTGGTAGAGCTGTACCTGGTTGAGCTAGTTAACCTGATTAACCTGCACCCCCACTTTTGGGACTCACAGCTGACAATGACCTACCTAACTTAAAATGGTAACAGTTCCTGACAACAGTATGCTAAACACCCATTTTATGTATCTTTGGAAAGAAGACACTTTGGGCTTTACTATCCATCATCCAGAGTTGATAATGCTCAAAAAGATAAATAGTTATAGACAATGAAGTGCCTTGAAAAAAATTGTACCACACTGAATGTTTTTTTTTTAAATTTCATATACAAATACATGAAATCAGTCTTTGAGCAATCCAGAAAAGTAATGAGTTGGAAGTTACATGTCTCATGAGTTTATATATCAAATTTGAAGAAGATACCATGACAAATGATATTCCTGCAGCCATTTTTCTGAGACTATGTCTAGTCCCCCCACCCCCTGTTTGAGGCCACCATACAAATGTAAGGGTTCTACAAACCATTTTAGTCATTATACATACCACTGCATACTTTTTCAATTTTAAAATAATAGACTGAATCTTAGACATAGTATAAGTGATTTATTTGAGCACTAGAAAGATACAATAAGAATAATTTGAGTAATAAAAACAAAAAATTGAGAGAAAAAAACAATTAGCTTTGTATGTCAAGTACATACTCTGATTGCCAGACATACAGCATTCACACTGATTGCTGGTCATACAGTCAGATGGCATCATACAGATGGCCGGCCATATAGTCAATAGTCACACTCTTACGGCCGTTCATATAGACAGCATTCACACTGATAGGTCATTCAGTCAGTAATCACATGCTGATGTGCGGTCATACAGATGGTAATCATGCAGATACAGCCACATTCCCCACAAAACACACACACATATATATATATATATATATGAAAAATGTTGAATAGGGAAAAAAATAATTATTTGTGTAAAAAGCCGATCGCTAAGTTACAGGTTACAGGTTACATCAGATGACAGGTGCGTCACAGCGTGCATCACGAGCCGTCACAAGAGAGCGCCAGAATTCAAATAAACAAGATTCCGCATATCTTTTTTTTTTGTGGATGGTCTCATTCGGTTTGTGACACTGTATGCTTTAAAACCACATTGTTTTTTACTACCAAGATGCCGTTTTTTGAGCGTAAGGTACTCCATAACGGATACAAACAATAACTCTCCCTGAAGAAATGTGACGTAAACAAAGGAATAACGATCCATATTACAACGTTATTGTTTCGTTGGACTAAAAGTGCTCTATGGGATGTTGTTCAGTGGACCCTTACCTTTCTAACTAAACCGGGATTTACAGCAGTGGATGCGTTTGTGACTCGTTATTACGATGAATCTGGTACGTACTGCGTTTTTAGTATGCATGTTTTGATGTGTATTGCTTACACAAATTTAGCAAATACATTATAAGCTTTCCATTGAAAAACACCAATCTATCATCGATGCTTGAGGCTTAGACCTTTAGAATGATATATAGTTTGTCAAGATAAATTATGCCCCTATTCATTTAATCTATTTGTAAACATTAACACGTGCAAACAAAGAGCGTTCAGTGAGCCGGCGTCCAGGTGCGGGTTAACAGGTTAACTAGTTTAGTTGGTTCCCTTCCAAGGGAACTGCGCACTGCGTCCTCTAGCGGTCGCTTTGGGGAGGACGCAGTGTCTCATTCCCTTCTCAGGGAACCATGGTTACGTATGTAACTGGAGACGTTCCCTTCCGAGAGAACTTCGCACTGAGTCCTCTCCAAAGCGACCACTAGAGGATGCAGTGTCTCATTCCCTTCTCAGGGAACCATGGTTATATACGTAACCTGAGACGGTTTCTTGACTAGCTAGTATGACCAGATTTCTTTCAGCAGGGGATCATTTTAGCCCCAAGTAGGGATGCACAATATTAAAATCTGGGCCGATAATGTATTTCACGGAATAATAATTTGCATATTATGGCCGATAACTGGCATTAGCTAATATTACCATTTTGAATTAATGAATGAATAAATAAAATTAAAACAAACAACTGATACTAAAAACTAAAAAAGAGGTATAAGAGAATTAAGGCATTGCAACATTATAATGTACAGAATGAAAAATCGATATTCATTTGGAAATATGGTAAATTTCCAGTGTTATTAGATGTTATTATTATTATTTTTTTGTATATAGAACAACTTTAAGAGAGCATTAGTCTACGATAAAAATCAGCCAATGAACGTATACAAATATGTCATGTACTCCAGCTAATAGGCTTCCCATATCCATGCTGCATATGAAAAACTTTTTGGTTAGAGTCTAACCAAGACTATTTAATATTCTAAAAATGCAGCAGGTGTAACTGATATGAGACAACCAAGCATACATTATAAAGAGAGGCACGATGGACCACGGCGAATGCTGGGCATTGAGCACATTCTCTGGCACAGGACCGACCCAATGAAAGCTCTGGGTCGAGGGTCATATATCCAGAGAGTATACAGAGTAGCTATATGAGCCTGGAGCAGAAAATGGGGGAAGGGACAGTGGCACACTAAAACACAGCCTTTGCCTTTACACATTCACCAGCAGGGAGGGGTGCCTATGGAAACTATTTCCTCCGGTACCAGTCTCAGAACATTGGTACAACATACACGTGTCGTCCCGAGCGGTATTCTTGTGCATTTTCAGCGGCTGGTGAACTTAAGTCATATCTGTAATTGAATCTAAGTAGTGCTTTTGTCTTCAACTGGCTGTGGTGAGTGGACGGTGCCAGTTACCACACACTGCGGTATAGGGCTGAGCAACGGCAATGAAAGGAACCAGAAGACAGGCCCTCCATTGTGTGCGAGCATAAACCAACAGACAATTGGCCACCGTATCCAACAACAATTAAGATGTTAAATACAAAGTCACCTCCGGTGTATTAAACCACAGCTGTTTAATGTCAAGCAACATAAGCAGTGCAAGGCACAAAAATAAAGCATTTAGGAAAATCTAAACCATGTTTTGCTAAAAGCAATGTCGTATAACAATGTACAGCAGTGCAACAGTAATAAAATCAATGAGTGATGCTACAGACAAAAGGGTCAATGCCACGTGAGCAATGTAGCGATTATTGCTAAATGTTTAGCAGTGGGGGGCATAAAGCCCTCCCTTAGTGGCACACTTTAATATAGGCAACAGCTTCAACAAGGATACAAATTTATTAAGAAAATGCACTGAGAATACAATTCTATTCACTATTTCTATATAAATGCAAGTGAACTGAGGCCTCACAACATTATAATGTACAATATAAAAATGAATATTCATTTTGAGATTGGCTAAAGATTACATTTAAAAGTGTCTTTAAAGATCAACTTAAAGACTATGTAATCGGTAGATCACTTAAGATGAGGGCAAATGCAAATCTTGTGGAAATTAGCATGTACAAATATATATTGGATATTAACTGTTATCAATCAAAAAGAAAATAAATTGTACAGATACACTACTGTTTGCAAGTTTGAGGTTAGTAATTTTTTTTAAATACCTTTATTTAACAAGAATCAAAAGTGACAGTAAAGTAAAATTCTGTTCTTTTTGAACTACAGAAATATTAAGCAGCACAACGGTTTTCAACATTAATTAAAAAGAAGAAATGTCTAGAGCTGCAAATAAGCATATTAGAATGATTTCTGGGGGATCAAGTGACACTGAAGATTGAAGTAATGTTAAAATGCTGAAATACAGGCTGCAGAAAATGATTTGCCATCATAGGAATAAATTATATTTGTACTGTATTCACTGTATTTATGATCAAATAATTGCAGCCTTGGTGAGCATTAGAGAGTTCCTTCAAAAACATTCAAACAAAAAAATTTAACTTTGTACAATAGAGCATATTGTGCATCCCTAATTAAGTGAACTTGTCAAAATGTAAAAATTTGGAAAATGATGAGCATGCACAAATGTCTAATATCAAAAAATACATATATCAACAAATATCTAACTATCTATCTACCTACCTATCTATATAGATTTACATATACATATATACACACAAACTCCCTGATAACCAATATGATACTGATCAGTTCATGGCAACATATTCAACAAAAGGCTCGTGGACAACAGTGTTTCTCTGGAGCGGTTTCTGAATGCAGAGAAACCCAGTCATTCTGCTGCTCTTTTGGGAGTATCAGTCAGTGATCTGCCTGTAATTACCAACCATCCATAAATCACCAGCAGAAGGATGACATGCAGGGTTCTGGTAGGAACACTGCAAACACAGCTGATGTATCCATGCCAGCTGTTGTTGTGCAACCACAGACTCATTCATTCAGGGCTGCAGAACTTCTCCAGATTTTGTTGTGTTTTGTGCATAAACCATGATTATGTTGCAGAGTAAAGAGAATTATTGATGTTCTTCATCGTCGCCATGGTATCCTGTTACATGGTCTGCAAACTGGTAAACGAAAGAAGCTGACGCCCTCTACTGGACACCAGCGCAGGCTACAACCTGCTGTATCTATATGATGGTTTACACAGTGTTAAAACAACAATAATCCATAAACAGTAATACAGAAATTTCGACGCTGCAGCATCTGAATGCGAAAAAACTGTCTCATATTTCGGCATTCCCAGGGCAATTCCTCCAAAGCAGGATTACTATTCAGTGTGAAGGCCCCCTGAAGAAACCACAGCTTCACTCCCTCCCAATTGTCTGGCCCTCGACACCATGCCAATCTATTTTCTCATTCTGTGAGCGCTCCATTATACCCTTAATCCCAAACACAGAGGCACAGAGATCTCCGACACTGTCGCACCACCCCACCTCCTGTCCCTATACAACTAGGCGCTATTCAGCATTCCCACCAATCCTTTTAGGCTTTCACCGAGCCTTGATACAGTTTATAATGAGAAATGTAAAATATGTGAAAGGGAACAGCAATTCTGAAAAGACACTGAAGAAGCCGAACCTACTCACCTAGTCTGAAATACAGATAAGTAAAATTTTCTTTCCCACTTCAAAAGAATGAATGTCGAAAATAGGATCAGGTACACTGGGCATTATGTACAAATGCGTCATTGCTTCAGGTCTAGCACAGTCATGTTTTTAGATGTAGTCAAGTTAAAAATACTTATTCTGGTTCCATCTGTGCCCTGTCTACCTGTTTTTGAAAGAGAGAACATGTCCTGTAAATGCCCTCTAATCCTTCCCAGAGTGTTGAGCTCTGTTACTGTCTCAGACCGAAAATCACCATGTACAGCGCTGACCTAAGCTGTCACACTACTCTAACCTAGTGGTTCCCACCCTTTTTCTCAGGGAACACAAGTCATATGCTTCACGAGTCATATTTCACAACAAGTCATATGCTTCACAACCCCACCCCCCTTTAAATTAAACTTATGTACATAGGTTTTTAAAACTAATTTACAGAAGTATTTGCAGAAAGTTTGCGTATCGTATTAAATATCTTGCAAGTTCATTTTTACCCTGTGCATTCTTTCAGTGTTGAATAATCATTTGTTTTCATCACAATTGAATGCTAATACATTTTAGATTTAGACATGTTTTTGCAGCTAGATGGAGCTCAACATAATGTAATAGAATGCAATAGAGTCATGCTAGAGGCATTGAGAATTAAAAAAAGCAAGACCCAACCAAAAAAAATCAACCTTTTCGTTTCGTTTAATTTTATATATGATACTTTTAAAATTTAATATATATTTAATTTAATACAAGTATATTAAACAGTGCCTCATGTCATGAATTCCCCATTTATTTTTTTATTTTATATAAATCTCACAGTTTTCATATATATATATATCATGTATTTATTAATATAATTTCCTACATTTAGAGATCATGTCACCTAAAGTGCAAACTCTAAAACTGGTGTTTCTCAGTGTGAGACACAATACTGGACAAAAGTGAAGAGATTGAAACTGATACCGCAGATTCACACTCTCTCGACGTCACACTGAGATTTTTTGTCACGCTTTTGGCGCAGTTTCAATTGAGATCCAATTATGATACAGTGATGCATCACGATTGAATCGTGACATATGTATTGCGATGTGTATTGTATTGTGAAGTAGTTGGCAAATAGTCATCTGCAAGAGTGCTACTGCTGCTGTAGTGATATTAAATCTGGTTGATCCTCACTTTTCAATCCCCTGGAGCCTTGCATTAGAGACGCGCTGCTGTCCCTCTCCCAGCTGTGGCACTTTGGGGTTATCTGCACACCCCTGACATTTCATTGCACAAACACGCATGCACATCAGAATTTAATCTCCCATGTGCCTTATTTTCAACACTGTCCTTTTCAAGTTCGGTCACTGAGATCCATTCTGTAGTTGAAGCAAGTTCACTGTTATTAAGGGCTTAGGATCTTACCTGCATTGTCCCAAAGTCAACGTTTTCATAGTGGAAGTGGGCACATTCAGCTAACTTTGGAAAATGGCCCTTGGTGAATGAGAGTCTGAAAAGATCACAGGGCACTGAGTTCAATATTCAGCTATTATAAACATGAGAGCTAGTCAGTGAGTGATGGACAAACAGCATTCTGCATAAGCCTTAGTGACTTTGGCTGTGTGAATGTTTGACACTTACTTTTTGACGTTCTTCACCTTCATGCTGGCGGTGCTGCTGCAAGAGCGCATGAGAGGCTCAGAGCTCAGCTCTGGAATTTCTGCACTCCGTGCCTGAAAGAAAGATACACATGCTTCTTTTAAAATGCATGATTGAGACATGACAGTTTATGTCCCTGGACACAATCCAACAGCCCATCCATGCCAAACGGCATAATTATGGCCTGTTCATACCAGGGCCAAAAAACAAAACAACACAAAGGTACTGTATAAAAGATGTACAAGGTATTTGTTTTACCTTACAATATATAGAGAAAATATATAGAGAAAAAACAAGACTTAAAAAAAATAAAAATCCTACTGAGAATACATTTAGAAATGTCACAATTATAAGAAATAAATTAGCAATTGTGAGGTACAAACTCATTGTGTGCAGGGATGTGCAATATGTATCGTCTACAATAGGCATGGGCCGATTACCGGTTTCAAGGTATACCGCGATTTGAAAATTTCACTGTTTCAAAACCGCTAATATTTTCCGTTATACCGTTCCTGCGGTATGCGCTGTTTTTCATGTCTCCTCAAAGACTTCTGTATAGTTATACTATAGTTATGTATAGTCATACTGGTAAAACAATTTTTTAGCCTCAATGCACAGTAAGTCACTTTGGATAAAAGCGTCTGCTAAATGCATAAATGTAATGTAATGTAATGTATAGTTCATATTACAGCAGTTTCAGCGCAGTGCTGCTTCGTTTACAGCGGTAACCAAGGAAACGCCGTATGTGGTGTTCCAGAAGCGCCTCCTGCTGTCAGAGAGTGAATCTGCATCTCATTCAGAGCTCCTGCTGTTTGCTTCGTTCAGGCATT
>NW_015542424.1:506464-517347 GCF_001515605.1 Sinocyclocheilus anshuiensis
AACCTTTTGTGAAACAGAAAGGTTCTTCAGATGTTAAAGGTTCTTTATGGAACCATTTAGACAAAAAGGTTCTTCTATAGCATCGTGAAGCACCTTTATTTTTAAGAGTGTAGTCAGAACATTCTGTTTTTGCTTCAAATTGGGTTATTATTAAATCAAATTATGTATATGAAATTATATAACTAAATGATATGAAATGATATAAATGATATGTATATGAATTATATAACTAAAATTAAATAACTGTAATTACAGATTTAGGTTAAATAAAGATGTCAGTCTTTATTTTTCTTCTTTTTAGGAAACAAATCAAAGAAAAAATAATCAAATTCTACTATTCCTAATATTCTGTATGTTGCTCAAAAACAAAATATATTGTGTTCAGCGGAAAAAAGTTTTTTTTGTTTTTTTTTACCCAGTCATTTAAAAATAACAAATTTTAGAGCTGTAATGACAATACCGTGATACCGTGAAACTGTGATATTTTTGCTTAAGGTTATTATACAGTCAAAATCTCATACTGGCCCATGCCTAGTCTACAATATCATAATTGTTGTTTCTAAACACGCTTTGAAAGCCCATGCAGCAAAATTGATCTAATTATCATTATCGCTAAAATACTGACATATAATTTTTTGTCAATAATATTACACACCTCCAATTGTGAAACTGAATCACAATAAATAAAATAGAAAAAAACTATGTATTCATAGATAATACATAATGTTCTGTTTGAAATGTTTTGTGAATAATGATTTTTGTGTAAAATTTTGCCACTGAAAAAATACTGTTCAACCACTATTTTTTTTTTCAGACTTTGTGAATAGCCTTTTACAATACCATAAATAACGCATATTACATTCAAATGATAGACTTTTCTGTGCAAATAAGAGCTAAAGATACCAAACCAAAAACCATCCCATACACAAAACCATTTTTAAAGTTAATAGCACAGTATAACGAGAATATCATTTAACATCAGTGACTACCTTTGCGCACCATAAAACAGATCTGCTGAGTAATGGAAGAAGAGAGAAAGCTACAACTGGGTCAAAGATAGGTTAAACGAATATGCCAAAAAGCTGAGAGCCCCTGAACTGCGGTTTCACAAAGGCTAAGCCTGTGCCCTGCCTCTAAATCATTTGACAGTTGGTATGCTTTATAAAACTCTGTTGCCAGTCTCTTCAATGCCTAGCCAAATGAGAGACGCGCAGTCATCTGGCAAGGCCAAACAAAACATGCCAGTGATTCGAAACGTCCATGAAATATGAATAATGCTTTAAAAAAAAAAAGTGTCTCTTAGCTGCCAGACATGGGCTTATTAAAAGTCTCTTGACCATGCAGCCTTCAAATGAGCATGCGGCCGAACAGACTAGTTTATGCTGGTGTAAAACGGTGTGAAAACTCGACTGGGTCCGATCCAAATCTGGTTCCGTTTCGTTATTCACAACAGACAGTCTGTTGATCATCACATTCTCACTTCACTATAAGTGACAGTGAATCTAGGTCACGACAGTGAAGAGACGACAGCCACTGGAGCTCGATTACCTTGACTGTACAATTAACGAGTTCAATTAATACCCTGGTACACAATAGTATAAAACCGAGCCAAAGAGCATTAAATTAATTTGTCATACGAGTGAGCCGATACATGGTGATTCCCTTGATATGTCCTCGCTAATCTGTTTGTGCTCAAAACAACATCAGCCAACAGTCAGGTTGCCATGGAGACAATTTTTTTTTCATCAGCACCACTGAATGCAAGTATGTCAGTGCTGGTGAAATAATCATGAATTGAAACTAATTCAGTATTGAACAAAGGCTGGGAAAATATTGTTACAGATGCTGTAGATCTTCAGAGCAGCTTAATACGGTCACAGCCCTCTGGAACACTCAATTCTGATAGGTCAATCAGAGGACTTTTGCAATCAAATAGGTCACCGCTCATTATTGCAAAATAATGTAAAGTCAGATGATGTGTCAGCTGCTTCATGCTGGGGTGTATTTTGCAGTAATGAATAACTGAGTACATTATATCTTACATATTTGATAGCAAAATGCCATGGCTGAACTCTGAATCAAGTATCATTATGTGGTATAATAATATGACTACCCAGCAAATGAGTATCTGGGAATGAAATTCTGACTAAATGCTATAATCTTACTGGTACACTGTTTAAAAGTTTGGGGGTCAGCAAATATTTTTTTTAAATTAATATTTATTTAGCATTTAATTGTATTAATGCATCAAATTGATTGCTTCATAAGTGAATAGTGTTCTTCAAAGTGGAAAGTGTCATAGTTTCCACAAAATTATTAACCAACACAACTGTTTGCAACATTAATATTGTGAAATGTTTCTTGAGCATCAAATCAGCATATTAGAATTATTAAAAAAAAAATCCAACCCCAAGCTTTTGAAAGGTAGTGTATATTCGGTTTCTTTTTTCTGCATAATATTTTTGATTTATTGCTTTAACTGGAGACACCCGAGCTTCCAGTCCTCCATTATAGGTTTAATGTTTACCATAAATATAAATCTCAAGTCCCTCAAGGTCACTGTTACTAGTCACTGAATGAATCGTATCCTTTGCAGGATACTGACCAGATCTACATTATCCCTCTGACAAGAGCATGTTCCCACATACAGGTAATAATGGCTGACAGTCTACAGCAGCAATATGGGTCTTACGTAAAAGAATCAAGCACCCACACAAAAAAAAAAAAAGAAAAAAAAAGAGAATTATCCTTCAGAAATGACAGTTGTGATATTGTGCCTATTGGACAAGCATGCAGTCGATCTTTAATTTTCACAGCTTGAGGGTGTGCTATTTGCTCTCTTTACTACTGGCTTTATAAACGTAGCGTGTGGGAGGGTTGGCTCCTCACCATTGCACTGATGGTTTCCTCCCAGTCAGGTCGCTCTCGGGGGTGGATGCTCCTGGCAAGCTCTGGCACGATATCGTCTTCTTCCGGGTGCCGTCCAGGCCTCAGGCCCCTGAGGGGAGAGGGGAGGGAGAGAAAAGAGGCAGAGAGTTAGTCTGATAGCCTGTGAAATAAACGGATATAGCCTGCTTTGCGGCTGCCTTTGAGAATTACGACAGCGGAGCTGAGTGGAATATCAGACAGTCAGTGTGACAGAAAAAATGACAAGTCCTCAATGTAAGGCAGTGAATTAGAACATCCCATCCTTCACAGAGGTGTTAATGGCAGCATCATTTCAATTAAGCAAGATGTCGAAACTAATCACAGTGACATGAAAGGGAAAAATTATTATCCAGCATGCACAGCAGTGAATCAAAATGAGATCCCTACAACAGCATGTAGGGATATCTGCCAATTTATGGGGGGAATCTGCAGTTTTCTTTGGAAAAGCCTGCCGTCTAGAAAAGTTTATCATAATCATATGGTCTTTAATGGGTGATATAAAAGAAAGTTAAGATATTATGTCCTTCCAACCCTGCTGAATGAGAGGGTGGGAGAGACAAAGTGGCAATCTGGCACATCTCACATGGGCAAAATGACAAACCACCACTGATCAGAGATGAAAAGCGCAGCGCGGTCAGTGGTACCGTTATACTTTCCAAAGTGGGGGATGTTCTGACAGAACAGAAAATTGTTTCCATAAAAAGGCTTGGAACAAATGACATAAAAGTTATACTATATGGATTAAACCAATGTGGATGACCTGGAAAATGGCTTTGAATATTTATTTATCTGCTTTGAGCAGAGACTCTCACGTTGGAGTGAAATACGTGACCCTGCATCTTACAACACACACATCCAGCAAATGTCACTAACTGTGAGAACGTGCCTGTATTTTTACTTTAAATATATGTTGCCATTTTGCAATAAAAAAAGAACTTGACATCACCACACAAATCTGAGCTAAATTAATGACACGGTTTGCATCCTTGTAAGACTTTAATTATGCTGCTGATTTATGGAGCACAGTAAAAATGGTTCTCGCCATAAGGAATGTGCAGGGAAGGCACTATTAAGATGATATGATGAGCAGGAGTGCTATTTAAAATTATTCTTGTTCATCTGAAATTGATTCAACTTCTGACAAAATGATCTTGAAGATGGCAAGAAATGAACAAAGAAGAACAGTCCTAGCACAAGGACATTAGACTACCATTCAAAAAAAGTATTGTTTTCAAAGAAAATTATATCTAAACATCCTTAAGACAAGATCAACTCACTTGAGAAGCAAAACTGACAAGACTTATATTGTACAAACAGAATATATATTAAATTAAGTGAACTTTTTTATGCCATTGGTAAATAGTTTTTTTCTTAAGTACAAACTAGGGCTGCACGATAAATCGCATGCGATATTTAATGCGCATCTTGTCAGAAAGCCGGTTCTGTAATCAGCGGTAAATCTCCATCACCTGCGGGCTTTCACATTGAGTAGCATTAACTACACAGAGCCGTTGTTCACTGACGATCTGCGCAAAAAATCGTGCGAATATGAACGTGGTTTTGCGCAGCTCATCAGTGAACAACGGCTCTGTGTAGTTAATGCTGCTCAATGTGAAAGCCCGCAGGTGATGGAGAATTACCGCTGATTACAGAACCGGCTTTACTGATAAGATGCGCGTTAAATATCGCATGCGATTTATCGTGCAGCCCTAGTACAAACCAAACTAAATTCTGGCAGATTACGGTTTAAAACAAGAAAAAAAATGGCCTGTGGGGTAAGAAAAATAAACTTAATTCAAAACTTATCCTCTGAAAGCAAGTCTTAATACTGTACAATTTTACTGTGCAAATTGATCCAGCTTGAAGGCTGTTTAGACACAGGATTGTTACTGAAAGTAATTTTGTGCAGTGTATGCTTCAAAACAGGTCTCTGTAGCACACGTGCATCTCCTCCCCCTCTTGCTGTCAGTTTCAGGCTCACATGAACACAGATCCAACATTTCAAAGCAGAATAGAAGAGGCTGGGTTATCCATACGTTGCCGACCTGATGGGAGATTCCATCACGTACATGTGAAGATAAGCAAGGTTTTCTGGGGTGAGGGTAGCAAGATATGCTATAATATTAATGGCAGGCCCACACGGAATCTGCACCCGCAGAACTTTGCAGTAAACTCTGAAGATTTCCACAGAATTGGACCTCCTGCCATTCAGAAATTACTACAAATCTACCACCCCCTGCATGCTTAATATTTTTGCTAATCTGATTATGCTTTTAACTGCAGATATGAGCATTGTACTGTCAGATACTGGCAATTTTACACATTACACCAGTTTCAGACAAAAAATAACTAAATAAAATAAATGACTAGGAAGCCACTGGCTCCTAAAATGAACAATTAGAAGCCAAATAACTAATTACAGATATGCTCGATAAAGAGGGTTGTTCAAAACCAATTAATTTCAATTAGTAATAATAGCTACCTATTGGATTTCACATGCAAATAAATTTTTTTTTTTTTTTAAAGAATCCCATTTTTTAACAACATTAGTATGAACAAAATAAGTCTGTGAACTCAGTAATGGTTCTGAACCATTCACTAATTGAGTCTGATTCAAACAACTAACTTATATGCGAGGTTTCAATTAATCTTTTTCCTCACTAAAAAGAACCAGTTCCCAAGAAAAATAAATAAATAAAATTAATGAGATGATATCTGAGAAAACTGCATTTGGACACACAAAAATATCTCCTGACTTAATTTGTTGAGCATTTTTATTTTTGTCACATTTATGACTAATTTAGTCACAGTTTGGAGACCTTCCATGATTAAGTTTTCCCGTCTAGATTTTAATTACATATCAAATCCCCAGATTTTCCCTCAAAATCAGCATAAAAAAGACAGGGGGTATAGACAAGATCCAATCCAACTCTTAATCACATTACTTTCCTGTGTATCTCCTAGGGCTGTGCAATTAATCGATTTCGATTTTGGCCTCCAACGATTATGAAAATACAATAATCGAGATAAAACTATTATTACGCCCCCATTCCGCCCCCTTTTCCAGCGCTGCGCTTTCGTTCCTCCATAAAATGCTCACAGACGGAACAGAAAACAGACATGTAAAGTCATCTTTTAGCTCAAGGTGCGTGTCTAAACGGTCAAATACACGCAAAAATGTGTCAAAATCAGGCGCTTAGTGATTATTCATGTATACCTTCGTCGGTCATGTAATAAATGAACGTAAAGTGTTGAGAATGAAAATACGCATGTAACGGTAAATTGGATCCGTGCGGCTCTTAAAGTGACAGCGGGCTATTTTCCTGCTGTGACTGTGCGCTTAATATTAATCAAACAACAAAAGACAAATTCAAACTCACACACTGCTCTTGAGTGAAGGACTTTTGTAGCTTTAATAAGAAACAAAAAAGTGAAATTCTTACATTGAAGACTATGCTGTTTTATTTTACATTTGATCATTCATTTCTGTAGTAGGCTGTAAACTGCTTGAGACTTGCATGAAAAAAGCATTAAAGCACAGTTTGTTTCATTTGTATCTTTTTATTCTATTGTATCTTTACTTTGCTTTTTTATTACTGACTATCTCCACTCATTTATTAATTAAAGTTGTGGAAAACACCTATTAAAAATCTTAAAATGTACCTTTCTGGCCTAGTGGATCTTAAGGACATAATACAATCTGAGTATGGATGTTGTGTTTCAGCCACTGCAGGACAACAGAGATAATTGGGATGTTTCTTGGGTCGAGATGGAGTGGTCGCCATTGTGTTATGTCACAATACCCTCATCACATCCCAATGGAAGTCATTAACTCCTGGAGGCCAGTGCAGGTCATGCTGGGCTTTCATAAATCACGAAAGCACCTCTATTCTGAGTCAGCATTTCATTAACACACAGATTATATGTGGGAAAAAATGGTATATCAGAGCTGCTCCTATTCTAAAGATCCTGTCTAAGCGAGCTCCAGAGACTTCAAAATGTTGAAGCAAGTCTCACACTGTCTGCTGCACAGATTCCTCTAAGGCAACTGCCCCTAAAACAAATTACTGTAAAACATTTTCATTAGGTAGCTTGTTCTACCCTTGAGAGAAGCCATCAGGAAGATCACACTAAAAAAATTTGAAGTTATTTCAATCACACACACATTTGGGCATTTTCGAGTGGGAATGATCAAAACAACAGCTAGCCTTGGAGAGCTGGTCTAAACGAGTGCTCACAGAAGACACCGGACCTAAAGCTCGCTGTCCCCTGCAGGGCACTTTCTATCTGCAAACTCCAGTGGCAGAGTGTCAGAGAAGTAATGCCAGTCAAAGCAGCCCACACAGAGTAACACTTTCCTACTAAACTCAGCAAAGACGAAATGTTTTTTATCACGAGAGGCTGCCGGCACTGAAATCAACAGCACAGACCATAATGCTTCTGCGACTCTGAAGAGGGATTTTGGAGAAATTAAATGATGGTCTATTGGAGGACTGGTGCATGGCAAGTAGATGAAGCATTCACGTTTGCTTTCACATCTGGTTTTCAATCAATCTGTGGGTTCACCACGCACAGACTAAGAGATTGTATTTAAAGGAATAGTTCCTCCTGAAATACTTTTTGATTATTTACACCATTTATGCCCATATGACTTTTTCCATTTGGCATACAATTATAAAAAATGTGTAAATTTTCATATGCTCACACAAAGCTATCGTATAACCATTTTATTCCATAGTTTTTGGTGATTTTGCTCTATGGAAAAGAGCTAAACATTATTGTCAAATATACTTCTGTTTTCTATGAATTACAGCATAAAGGCTTGTGATGACATGAGACTACTTAATAATGACTGAATATAAATTTCTGAGTGAACTACTTAACACTTCACACAAAGTCCTTGGTTTCAAGCAGGGGCAAGTCCTGCAGGAATGCTTCGTCACTGTGAGGACGAACAAATTGTCAACTGACAGGAAAATGCTGATAGAAATGCACTCTGTCAGCATGCAATATTTCAGGAAGCAGAGAGCTCTATGCTGTTTGCGCCGTCTTACCCAATCACTGACACAAGAAGATTCTGGTCTAACATGGATGTATAAAAACAAATCTGTGTGGTTTGTCTAATAGAGCACTCAATAAATAAATCAATCACTTCTTCTGCACCCCTATGAATCTACAGTACCACAGCAAACAAAATTATATTTTATCAGAGTTGTGAATCTAAAGTCTGAATTGAATGTGATGGAAAAACACACACACACACACACATACACAGAACAATGGAATCATACAGAGGGACAATAAATTGACAATTTGTAAGGCAATTTCTGATTGCATTGCCTTCACTGGCTGCAAGCAAAGCGAACATGCAGCACTGCCACTGCAGTTCGACTGGTGAACATCCTAATGCTGTTAATTTAATGACCCACGGGCTTAAATTAGTCTGACAAATTACTCACTAATTAATTTGCAGTTACAAAACAGAAATCTCAAAAGTATTTTGATGGAGAAAAAAAATCAATTTTTTCCAATTTCCAAAATTGTATTGATCATATGTTAGTACGAGTATATTTCCACATAGCATTTGCACTAGGAAAAGAAATATACTTCAAAAGTCCCATTTAACCTGCAATCACTTCAGCAGTCAGGTGTTGAGCTGGGAGAATACGAGCTGGAAACAGTGACCTAACAATTAAGGATCTAGACTGCTAACACAAAGGTAGTGGTTTAAAAATCCAAGTAGCCTGAGATCACAAACCCGTTTTATCACTTTAGTGCCCTTGAGTGAGGCACTACACCCCCAAGTTGCTCTGAGCAAACTGGCCCTGCAATCAGCACACAGTAAGCCGCTTTGGATAATAACCGTCTTGTAAATGGCAAGTAAATGGCCACGCGACCAACTGATCTACTTTACAGGTCTCGCACTGAAACCTAGATGCCGTCAATTAGAGCAGTAACGAAGTTTAGTCTTCAAAAATGAACTATTACGTATTCTGTTCTGCACTTAATAAACAGCAAACTACTTGCCTAGCTGGAGGCTATTCAATGTCAGAGTCCTACTCTAGAGGCCGCTTATTTAAGATACGCATGCAGTGCAGTGGCAGGACAGAATAGTGAAGGATTGCAGAGCTCCAGGCCATCGCAGTATTAGGGACTGTGGAAGAAAAGCCTCAGCACAGCTAAAGCATTCCCCTAGTGACTATGAATCATAAGCACGGGTGTGTATGAAAATGACGACCACATCTGGAAAGCTTTCCACAACAGCTGAGAGAGCACGCTGCCTCCCCTTGTCCTTTTCCTCGCCTTCCTTCACTGATGTTGCGCTAATATCTAATATAAGATAAGCTGTGGCTGCCATGGCAACCCTCGGCATACCAGATTTGGACTGTGTTCAAGTGAAGCCAAGGGCTAAAATGGCTGGACAATAATCCTCAAAACGCAGGACAATTGCAGCAGAGCCAGAAACCGTCGGTGGGAAGGTGACAGTTGAGGGGTTTAGGGCAGAATTTCAGAGTGGACGCCAAAGCATGCAGGCTCTGCTGATCATGTGACTTGTACTCAAGAGCTCAGCCTTGAGAGTGGGTGGGTGGGTGTGTACTGGCACTGTAACGCATTTCATTGGCTGCCACTGCTTTACTACTCAGCATCGTGGATTTTCATACAGGCTGTGCACTCAGCACCATGTCATCTGACCGCAAAATTTGGGGTTTAATGACGGCAGGGATATATTTATGAGAAGAATGACGTTATTCCTAAGTGATCAATGATCTGAAGTTGGGTATTTACTCATGCTAGCAGCTTGGTGATGTTGGATATATGAATGCATCTCTCTAAGAACCTTTAGCCTATATTGTTTCGGCTGCATCTGCCTGTACCTCCTAACGCTTGCACTTCTGACATTTCTTCTCGAGCCCCTGGAGAGGAATAGAATGTACGTGCCCAAGCCTTCGCTGCGCACACACGCTGCACACTGAAATAACCTCTACACTTATGAATGAAACAGCAGGGAAGCAGAGGGCATGATGAGGCAGGGACACACACACTCACACAGGAGCAAGAACGCGACACATGTAGAAACAAACAGGTAGCTTAAATGAGTAAAATATCCCGGGTGACTTAGGGGTCTGATGAGGAAGGACGGTGAGTCTTACCTGTCAGAGATGTCATGACTTCCTGTGGCTCCAAGCAGTCCGAGAGCTGCACTTCCCACCACTGCAGCAGCCCCACTGCCAGCCTCCATGATACTGAATCACTGCAGGAGCAGCCTGCCACAGAGAGAGAGAGAGAGAGAGAGAGAGAGGCAGGGAGGGAGAGAATGAGAGCGAGGGAGAGAGAACAAAAAAAAAAGATGTAGAGTCAGTACAGAGTTTGAAATGAGAGACGAAACAAGATGGACAGGGTGAAAATGAGAGTAAAACAAGCAGAGGAGAGAAAATTACACAAAGATTGTGTGTCTCTAGAGGATTGTGGAAACCTGGGCAAAACTCTAATCTTCATACTCTATTGAGCACTTTTAAGATGATGCTTAGACTTTAGGAAAATTTTATTTATCTGCTTTCAAATGGTGACATTGCATTCATGTACCTTGATCTGTTAATACAATTTTTAAAAATCCAAGCAGATTAACTAGGTTGTTATTTGGTATTTGGTGAGATTATCACATCAGCTGATACCTGCACCTGTATGCCGATTAACAGTGACAGTTCTCCCTTGTGCTAGATTAAAGATTAATGTTTAGCCTTGCCAAAGGACAACAGATATTTTCAAATATCTTAAAATGGTTTTAGAAAAAATATTTAGAAATCAAATTTTTCCTTATAATTTGTCGATAAAACACAGGTGTACACAAAAATTGTCTAGTTAAAACGTGAAAAAGCTTTTACTTTAACATCCAACAGCCAATGATCATATTCTTAATTGATCTAAAATAAAGCTGAAAAAAAAAAAAAATAAAT
>NW_015542424.1:517381-518158 GCF_001515605.1 Sinocyclocheilus anshuiensis
TGTGTGGTAAGTAGTACTGCCGCTCCATAGTATAAACAGAGTACGTGCGATCGCGAATCTCGAAAGTGAAACTATAAAGCAATCGGGAGGCGGGGATCACGATGCCGGCTCAACATCGTGATGTCTATCAGCCATCGGCGATGGCATCGTCTATCGGCCCAACCCTAGTTAAAACAGAAATTATGCTTCAGTAATTTTGCATTAATTACGTTCAATTATTTTATCGTGTTAAAGATTGTAAAATTAATCACATGCGTTAACGTGTTAACGTTGACAGCCCTGTTATACATTTATTTATTTATATATTTATTATTTATTTATATTTGTATTCATTTATTTTATATTTAAAACATTTTCATAAAACAAGTTGTATAAATAATACCAAAATAACATTGGTACGAGTCCATGGAAGCATATGGACAAAATTTAAACATGATTCAATATTCCAGACCAGTCAGTATTTGCCTTTCCTAGTGCCTCTATGCCCATAAGTGATCACTCTCTTGGTAATTAGAGCATTGATAAAGTTTTCAGCACACAGCATCCAGAACTTGACAGTTTGGATTTATTTAATTATTTATTAATTAAAGGGGTCATATGATGCGATTTCAAGTTTTTCTTTCTCTTTGGAGTGTTACAAGCTGTTCATGAATAGATAAGATCCCTAAAGTTGCAAAGGCTAAAGTCTCAAACCCAGAGATATTCTTTATAAAAGTTAAGGCTCGTCCACACCCTCCTAAAACGCCTCGTTTAAACACGCCCCCACGTCTACGTCAC
>NW_015542424.1:518914-519976 GCF_001515605.1 Sinocyclocheilus anshuiensis
GTCCACGCCCTCCTAAAACGCCTTGTTTAAACACGCCCCCACATGTCTACGTCACGATGTGAGAAGATTTGCATAATACTGCCCAAATGTTCACGCAAAGAAAGGCGGCGTAACTTTGATTCTCGCTGTAGTATTGTTGCTGCTGCCGTCATGTCGTGGAAACGCTGTGTTTCGTTGTGAAATCGAAAATACTTTGTTTGGCCTTCCAAAAGAGAACACAACTAGAAATCAGTGGTTAAGTTAGGAAAGTATATTTATAATGCAATGTTAATCGACATGGCCTATATCACTGTATATAATACTATCATTCTGTAATATGAAACCACGTCTGGTCACAAAAAGTAGTATTTCAAACACTCGACTATGTTAAGTTAATTTGGAGAAAAAGCATGTCAATAAATTATATCTTTGTTGGACAACAGGTTTGTAAACAGGCTCATACTCAATTTCACGTCCGCTTTCCGTGATGTCGCTCCGCACTGTCGCACACAGAAATATGTCAACAACTAGACTTTATCGTTATTATCGCAGGAAGACTCTATCTTATCGTGGGGAGAATTTTTACCGGTATATCGCAAAAGATAAGATATCGCCCATCCCTAGTCATCATAATTAGTAATTATGTCCCCACTGGATGCAACAAATGTCTCGTTTATAATGGGTTTTATTGGTTTTGCTCGTCGCACCGGGACACGGCATCGCAGTATGGTAAGTAGGCTTGCCGCTATAGACGGTGCTGACGGTGATACCGTTGTTAAGCCGCAACACCAGTTAAGTCACTTGCCCACCACGGCACCGACCCCCACGTCGTTTTGATTTTTTTTTATAGTAATAAAAATCATTTAGTTCACTAAAAGAACAGACACTACAATTAAAAACTGAACGTGGCTGCTCAATGCAGCGTGCCGAACGACAGTCGTATCACAGATCAGATTTCATTTATCCAGTGAGGAGAGTGAGTCGAGCTGACTGACAAGAAGAGTGGGGTGAGACGGACAAGACGATCGCGGATGATTTAGTTTCGAAACGAAATGCAAAAGCGCCTGTTTGGCAGTATTTTGG
>NW_015542424.1:520086-524319 GCF_001515605.1 Sinocyclocheilus anshuiensis
TATGTCCCCACTGGATGCAACAAATGCCTCGTTTATAATGGGTTTTAATGTTTTTGTCTCATCGCTCCAGCCTGGACAAGACATCACAGTATGGTAAGGGGCGTAACATTTCCGTCACACGCTTGAATTATTCGGCCAATCACAACGCACTGGATAGCTGGCCAATCAGAGCACCCCTCGCTTTTTTTTTTTAGAACGATGAGCTTTGTAAAAATCGACGCGTTTCAGAAAGGCGGGGCATAGAGGAGAAACAATAATGTACATTTTGTGGAAAATAATGTGTTTACTGAACCTTAAACTGCATAAACACATTTCATTACACCAAATACATAAAATAATGTTATTTTTTTTAGCAACGTCATATGACCCCTTTAATTAATCCCCCCCCCACCACCCTTGACTCTAAATATCAGCATTAGCTCTTGAAGAACCTATCAGTTGTTCAATAAAACCAATAAAAACATCCAGTGTAAGAAGGTCTAATGTGCCCTCCCCATGTGCAAAAGCAGGTACTTAGTGGAGGTTATTAAATCTTGGTAACAGTACCATTAAAGCCGCCACCCAATCACAAACAAAGCTAATGACTGCAAAGCAGGAAAACCCCCACCCCAAAGCTGTGTGTGGATTTAATTGCAGAGTCAGGAGACAAATGACAAGCTGAACAAGAGAACATCCCTCATCCATTTAAAACAACAAACCCCTAAACCCACACAGCCATCCTCCTTTAGTAGCCATCAACTACCACCATGCAGCTTTCTTTGTGTCCTTTGAAGCAGACAGGGAGAACTTTATGAAAGACTGGCAGGCAGAAAAATTGTAGGAAGCGCCGTATACCCACGCATGCTCAAAAAGCAGCTTCATGTCAATGAGAGGGAAGGGCTGTTGTGAGAGTTTGGCACTGGCAGAGAGGAACTTATGGAAAGTTTCCTTTGTAAACGATTCTGTCAGCGATGTCCATGAGTTGAGCAACTGGCTAATGTGACAGTTTAGACCAACTGCATCATACAAGGCGAGTGAAAAATGTTAGCCAAGCCATTAAGGATGTCATATTCGATATAAAATCTATCAGTGCTATGACCATACCAATCACACAATAGTTGTTTCGTAACCTAGTGATCTCCATGCTGCCTACATAGGCAGCTTCTTTCTAAGGCAGCATCCTAATATCATAGAATCTCATAAATGACAGAATTGGAACAGCGCTCCTGTGAGCTGCACAAAAACCTGGCTGACTTTTGTTTCCAGTTGTCTGACATTAGCTTGTTGCTAAGCTAACAAAGTGATACTTCAACACAACACCATGGCATTTGCGTTAAATTATATTGCATTCAATGTATATATTCTATCAGCGTTTTTAGTGTATACTAAAACTGAAACAAAATTAATATATAATACCAAGCTGAAATCAAATAAAATGTAAATATTAAATGAAATTTAGAAATATTGCCTTGTTGAGGTACGAAAATTAATAAAACTGATAAAACTCTACATAGATAATTATGGCTGTAACAAATGATTATTTTGATGATCAATTAATCTATCGATTACTTTTTTCAAAGAATCTATTAATCTACTGATTTTTTTTTTTTTTACATTTAATATATTTATTATTTTCTGATCAGTCCATTAAGCCTTACCAATAACCTTAGTTAACCTACCAATAAATAACCATAACTTCTGCCATTAATCTTCCAATGTTTTATTTAAACATTTTCTCATAAAATACTCATAAAATAATTTTAGCAGAACTGACCATGCATTAAATAAATTAGTCCAACTGAGGAGCGAGTTCATTCATCATACATTTTAAAGAACCAACAGTGACTTGTGAAATGCTTTGTAACCATACGTATAAACGGTTCAGTTGAGCGTACCCATGGTAGCTCTTGAGGAATCTTTGAACGCACGCAAATCATTTCTCCGTCTCTGTTAACACATTACACTCTTCATGAATATAAAGTTCATGCGTGTCCTGAAAATGTGCATTTGTGCATGTGTTAGTTTGGTTATAGAATACGGTTGTCACACTCCTAAAAAACAAAACATGGTATGAACACAACTGTATTAAGCATACAAGCCATTAGCATCTGCTCCAGTGAGTCTTGATTTGTGTTAAACATTAAAATTAACATTACAAAGCGTCAACGCATTAAATGACACAATGTCAAAAGCACATAAAATTACTTAGATGACTTAAGCTAACATTAAAGCAATACAATTCAAAATATCAATAAACTACATAATGGCATATAAATAATATTAAAATAGCAGTTTATAATTGCATTGGCACTGCTAGCACCAAGCTCTACTGTTTGACTTACAGGAATACTTAAGTAGTATTGAACAAAATACATATCTGCATTTCTCTAGACTCTTTTCCTCCTACTGAACTCATTGCAATGTATTTTGGAACGGGCAAATCTGTGAAGGAAACATGCAATGCTGCCTTAGATTGTGGCCAAAATGAGGTATTTTCTATGTGCCTACTGTCTGTATTGATCCTATGTAGGCAGCTCACTGGGTTTATGAACAGAGCTGATGTCTGTTGTCTGCAGCAGTGTGTTGGGCAGGTTCCATTCAGAGCGTTTGTGCGCTCAGTGCAAGACCTTTTCTCTGCCTCCCACCATTCAGCAATGGGGAAAAACTTCTGACATTTACATTGCATCATGAAAATTCAGTTTCATGAGATTCAAATTACTTTACAGTTATCTAATATGTGAGAAACCGGGAAACATTTCAAGATTTGGCTAAAGCTTGTCATTGACAAATGAACGGCTCTCTGATCAGTTATCACAAAACTGATTACTCAACCATTCATTCATATTTTGTTAACATTTTGTTCTTGGAATAGGTCATGAGAGGCTATAGTTTTTGTTGTTTTGATTTCATATCGAAAATTGTACTTCCAAATTAATTAATCTGCACCACTTTTTAAGGCTAGCTGCCGGAGATGATTTAAATCTTACAGGCTTTGCAACAGCAAACAGAGAACAAATAAATTTTAAACCCACTGTTCCAGGCCCCCATAATGGAGCATCAGCTTTGTGAAGATCTGGCTGAAACATGATCTCATTGACAGGCAGACAATCTGTCTGGTGTAAGACGTGGTGGCCTGCACTAATGTGAAAAAGATGGGGATTTGTTTACATGGCACTACATCAGAGGGCAAGGCCCTGCCTCTGCAGAGCATTACCTCAACAAATGTAACAGAAGACTGTCAGAGAATCTATTAAAATATCCAAAGGGATGCACAGCCGTTTAAAACTAGGAATAATGTTTCTCCTCCATTTCTCACAGCTGTCAGACAACATCTCAATAATACAAGATTCATATCTTCGTATTGTCTGCCGCTGGCAATAGTATGCATATTTCTGAGAGAAAATAATGTATAAGCATTAAAAGAAAAAACATCAAATACATGGGGAGATTGTGGGGATTTGATCATTAAACAACAGCCTGAGATAGTTAAGATGTGGCAAACAAATAAATCAACGATGCACACTCCAAGGTGAACATCTGTGAAATCTGTGAACTGTTTGATAAATCTTTGAAAGCACAGAGTGAGGTCTGGGTGCACTGCAAAAATAATTTTACTTATTCAGTATTATATTGTTTTCCACAAACATAAATACATTAATATTTAATGAAAAAAAAATCTAACCATCTTTAAAACAGTTTACTTAAGTTTTTTTCCAGAGAATATCTTGTTTTGCAGCATAAACCTCACTACATTTTGTTAGATTTATGCTTAAAATAATAATCAAATATATTGGGGGAAAAAATTTACTTAATTCCACACACTCTTTAAAAGCAAGTCTTAAATAAAAAAATTAAAAAAATAAATTGCAGATAATTGTCTCTTTTAAAGGGGTCATATGGCGTTGCTAAAAAATAACATTATTTTGTGTATTTGGTGTAATGAAATGTGTTTATGCGGTTTAAGGTTAAAAAAAACACATTATTTTCCACATACTGTACATTATTGTTTCTCCTCTATGCCCCACCTTTCTGAAACGCCTCGATTTTTACAAAGCTCATAGTTCTGAAAAGCGAGGTGTACGCTGATTGGCCAGAAAAAATTTACTTAATTCCACACACTCTTTAAAAGCAAGTCTTAAATAAAAAAATAAAAAAAATAAATTGCAGATAATTGTCTCTTTTAAAGGGGTCATATGGCGTTGCTAAAAAAGAACATTATTTTGTGTATTTGGTGTAATGAAATGTGTTTATGCG
>NW_015542424.1:524446-524932 GCF_001515605.1 Sinocyclocheilus anshuiensis
ATCGTATATCGACGATGTCTCGTAAGTATCGCGATGTCGATGTCAACAGTCAGGTAACAGACGATTATCGACATTATCAGAAAAAAATGACAAATGATAAACCTTACATAGCCCCATAGTCACCATACAGGTCTTTTTGCATGCAAGAATGAAATAATTTAGTATGAGAGTTGGGCATCGAAAAGCTAATCCAATTTCGGAAATCAGATCAGATGCATAAGGTCAGGAATCAAATTACTCGTTATAAAATTTTATTTCGATTCTGCTTCTCGATTTCTGTATGCGCTTTTATTGTGATTGCTGCCGCCAGTCATTTATGTCAATTTAAAGAAGGAAAGAAAAAAAATCCCTCACTGATCTTGACTGAATCACTTCTGTAACCTCAGTTTATATTTTATTTGCCTGTTGTTCGGCGCTGACTACACTCTTAAAAATAAAGGTGCTTCAAAAGGTTCTTCAAGCGATGCCATAGAAGAACCATTTTTG
>NW_015542424.1:525160-530372 GCF_001515605.1 Sinocyclocheilus anshuiensis
CAGATTTTTTATACCGTGTATACAATATAATTGTTTAATTAAACTGATATATAGCACTATAAATTCTTAATTTGCAACAAAACTATAAAGTTTTGTTGCAAACGGCTGAAGACATTATAGTAGGCCTACTATATCTCAGCTCGCCCCTCAACATGCACACATTCGGAGATTCGGCAGCCCAACACTGAATATTATTTTGTGGGCGTTGTATCTTGATTAATAAAATAAAAATGATAAAAACTACAATACAAAAATTAAATTTAAATTACCCTGCTTCTAAATAAATAAAGCAGTTATTTTTATTTTGTTAAAAACGGGCCAAAAGAGACCTCCGAACTAGTAGGCTACCAGAAAGAAAAAAAAACCTTAACATTTTGCTCAGAATTCGTTTTTAATCCCTGCATGATTTTAGTCATACATGATAAATATAAAATACGTTATAGCTTGACTACAAGTTTAAAAACAACGCTGCAATTGTTATAATTAAGGAAATTAAACTTACCATCATGAAATGTCTACAGGCGATAATGCCAAAAAGAAAGCGAAACATCGGAAAATAGGCATATTTTATTCAAGACATTATTATATGACATCAACATGCATTTATCATTCTTACAATCACCGCCAGAATGTCCAACTTCACCATGATGAAGTTAAAATTGGGTTATATTATTTTTCCTCAACAGTTCTCCTCACAAAACTTAATTCGTTTCAAACACAAATTAGATAACAGCAAAGCTAATGTTTTCTGTTAGTTTAAGCACAAACTAAGAAAACTAAAACCAAACTTTGTGGCAATAATTAAGACCAACTGAACAGTTGGTGGGGGCGGGGCGTGGAGGAGGTGGGGCTTAGGTAGACGATATTATCGGATATCGCAATATTTTTAAAGGCGAATATCGATAAGATATTTTTGACATATCGCCCAGCCCTAGGCGCGACGAGACAAAACCAATAAAACCCATTATAAATTAGGCATTTGTTGCATCCAGTGGGGACATAATTACTGATTATAATGACTTATATTGTCTTTTTACACGTTGCATCGCACCACGTAAACATAAAACCATGTCTGCATTTGTGATCGGAGAAATGACAAACAACAAGCCCTACACTCCAAAGAGAAAGGAAAACTTGAAATCGCATCATATGACCCCTTTAAGCATGTTTGTATGTTTTCTCCAGAACACAGGACAAAAATAATTATTAAGAGAACTGTTATGCACAATGTAGCCCTGCAGCATCTCTTTATCTCAAGATATGAGCACTTGCTTTGACTTTTTACATAGACAAAGAAGACGCTGATGAGCAAACTTGTACTTAGCAAATAGGTAATTACCAGAGGTTGTGTCGAAGAGAAGAGCAGCTCTATAAAGCCAGAGATAAGAGTAAACAGCATCCAGCCGGTGAGTCCGTGAGAAACACTGCCAGAGCTCTGATGAAGCTCTGCCTCACTGAATTATATGCCAGGAATACTTCAGCTTTAAATGGATTTACACAGGCTTTTCATAGTCAAATCTTACATCTAAGAATGAGACAATAAGAGAAAAATAAATAAATAAAAAAATGTTATTTTGAGCATCGCTGACCCTGTGAAAAATGACTGCGCTATAGGTCAGATAAGAGTACAATTAAGATGAATACATCAGTTCAGACTTCCCATCTTCCAACCACTGCACCATGACCACTGAGAAAAACAACTACTCAGCCAACACCAAAAAGGCATATTTTCAAGCCCAAAACTTGAGGAAATGTGAACAATTTATCATGTGGCAGATACAGAGTGATGCATTTTGGAAATAGTGCTATATAATACCACTTTCCGTGAGGGGTGACTCAGCATGTCCTTCCCCTTTCATTTGGAGTTCGGGAAACTTCTAAAAGCCCTGCCAGATTCAATACAGCGACCTGCCAAACCGCCTTCGCAAAGAGGAAATATGTGTGGTCACCCGAGTAAAAAAGTGAGAGTTAGGTAAACAGCATCATCAAGGCAAGACCTGTCAGCGTGTTTCAATCTACAAGGGTATTTATCATGCTACTGTCACTTTAGCCTGGAAACTTTAGACCTAATACCTGTGTGAGAATAATTAGCATGCTTTAAAGCGCTTTGCTGCCCGTCCCGAGGGTATCGCTATTAGATGGCTGTTCATGCTTAATTAGACTGAGAAAACAAAGGGACAGTTTGTACCGTTAACCAACTTGAACTTACTATATTTGGAAATTATCCCTCTCCCCACCCCCTAAATATAAAGCAACACAAGTCCAAATAACTTATGAAAAATCCCAGCCACAGTATTTCCCATGGACATTCTCCTTAAAGCAGGATGAGATTGTGTGCGTTGCGTTTAGACAGTGCTGTGTTATTTAACTATTTCAAAACATACGTTATGGCTGAATGGTTATGTCGCCCCGCATCAGACATCAGTAATCAATCGGGCCGAACCTTGGCAGAAAAGGTCAGTGCTGATAAATAGCCCAGGCTCTGCTTACATTGCTGGCTTACATGGGAAGTGGGCAGCCGTCTGAATGAATGGTAACAGGCAGAGACTGCTGGGCAGGGAGACTCTCGAGCATGGAAGGAAAAAAAAAAACTGTGGCTCAGTGGGCTCACAGAAAAGACTCTCCACTCCAAACAATGCAGGCCGGAAACCTACGGCTTAAGCAGATCGGCTGTACAAATCCAGCAGAGTGGGGTCGTGGAGAGAGCAGCCCACTGTCCCACAACACGGCCCCTGCGTGGGCTACAAGTCACTATCAGGCCTAAGACTACAAAGCTGGGAAAATATATTCTGCAATGGTTTCACGCATGTGAAACTAACACTGTACAGTGCTGTTATCTGTATCAGTGATACACAAGATAATACTAAGATAAAACTAAGTTAGTTAAGAAACTAAGATAATATTTCTATATAAAATTCTAGTTATTACAATTTAAATTAACAATTTAAATTACAGTTTAATCTCTTATATTATATTGAGTCAACAGTAGTAGTAGCTTGAGTTAGGATGCAAATTTCTTTTCATCATCAAAAACAGTAAAAAAAAAAAATGTTTTTATCAAAAACAGTAACATCTGTAAATATTGTAACAATATATCTGGCTGTAAACTAGTTTAAATCACAGAGTCACTTGTTTTCTTCACTGAATTCAAGCACTTCGCACTGGATATGACAGCGCTGTTTAGTGCTCGCATGACTAACACTTATGAGCAAGTAAACGCATTTGCTCTAGTGAGCTTGCGCTGTGCTGCCATTTGAACTTTGAACCGAGCGGATAAATGGTCCGTGTGGCAATGTTAGCGCCATTTCTTTCCACTTTTGGCACATAAACATTGCATTGAACATTTATCAAACTCTTTATCATTTTATCGAGGAAAATTATACCTCAAAAATTATCGTTAGCACTTTATCCCCCAGCCCTATACTGTAATATATTATATTATTGACCCCAAATGGTAGTGCACCAGTAACCATAGATTTTAATGCCAAAATAGGGTGAATAGGAAGCATTTTTACAGTTTTGACATGGATCACATCAAATAAATCCAAAACAATAATGACATTGAATGTCTTGTAAAATGACGTTGTTGATTGAAACTGATCACTGTAGTGGTCTATTATATGGCAAAGCTACATGCTCGCAAAAAAACAATACAAGATTCAAAACAACAGGAGAGAAGCATTAAAAAAACAGACAGAGAACAAAAATGAAAATGCAAAATGACTCGGACTGAGCTGGGCACTGAGGCTTATTTTCTTTATGGCCTCTGCAGTGCTTCTGTGGAACGGTTTAGTGATTTCACTAATGTAGTTCATCACTACTTTCTGGAGCCAGGTTGAGAGCTAAATAAACTCTACATAAGTTAAATGAGAAAATTCTGCCAGTCTGATGCAGTTTCACACTTCAGACTCCAAGGCTTGAAGGCCGAAACTCAGGAACCTTGTGGAGTGCTACAGAGAGAGATAAATGACACCAGTTAGACTGTTTATCAACTAGATAGAGAGCAAACATATTACAATGGCCTTCAGAGGACTCTAACTCAATGCAATAACTGATAACTCCTTGTGGTTATTGTCCGTCTATTGGCCACTTAACAAACGTGGCCAGTAGGGCTGTGCGATATTGAAAAAAAATGCGATATGCGATAGCTTGCTAAAAAATGCTATATTCGATATGCGATACAATATTTATTTTTTCTAAAATCAATTTAAGTTATATTAAAATATATTTTAAAAATTAAATAACCAAAATGTTTCACATTATTTCAGGGAAAATAAAGCATCACTACAACTTCTGAAAGTGAACAGCCATGTTTTACTGTTGCATAAAACAAATCAGACATTTTAACAATGTAAACAAACAAACAAAAATAAATAAAATAAATATCACCAACTCTTTGCTCCACTTGGTATAGTTATATCAACCTGAAAACATCAAGAACATTCAGGTAAACAAAAACATTTGAAACTTTACTTCTTTGAGTTACTTCTTTGCTCTCTTATTGTTTTCTTAACATGGCTTGCTTGCTTAGTCACATTTCAGCATTCATACTAAAATTATTACAGATTTTTATTACAGATTTTTTTCAAGAAAACCAGCATGTCCATTTTGCTTGGTTTCAGAGATGCGCGCTGACATGTAACTACATTGCCTGAGGTGCTGAAAAGTCTTTCAGATGGTGTGCTAGTGGCAGGCACACAAAGATACTTTTGCGCCAGCTTGCTTAAGTGTGGAAAATTGACCTTATGAATTCCCCACCATGCCAAAGGGTCCTCCTCACTATTGGCGCTTTTCCACTGCATGGTACGGCACGGTACGGCTCGGTACGGTTCACTTTTTGGGGGTTTTCCACTGGGTACAGTACCTGGTACTTTTTTTAGTACCACCTCGGTTGGGGTTCCAAGTGAACCGTACCGTTACCAAAACGTGACGTGTAAACTCTGCTGATCACGGATTGGCCGGAGAGAATAGTCACTACCTGCGTCACTGAACTTGCGACACAAACACAAAATAACCGCTAGATTTAAATCAGCACAGCCAGTGAAGGATCGAACGCAACTGTTTTGAACGAGCGCACCTTTTTTTTAATAACCAAAAAGTTTTGTTGTCTGTTGCGGAAGAACAGACGTTCGTGGTAGTAGAGGCGGCGCAACTATAACGACGTGAATAATCCCGCCCACTCTAAAGCGGTGCTGAACTGCAGTGGAAACGC
>NW_015542424.1:530382-534781 GCF_001515605.1 Sinocyclocheilus anshuiensis
GAGCCGAGTCGTACCACGCAGTGGAAAAGCGCCATATGGAGTTTGGGGATCAGAATGTAGCTGTTAAATTCTGCTTCAATGATTGCTTGGTCAGGGGATTCAGATGCAGATGTGACTGAGGTCTGTAAGAGGCTTCCTAAAGAATTCATCTTCTTTGCACTTGTGGCTGTGGCACTTTGGCTCAAATGAGTCCCTGTCTCAGCACCTGCTGCTGATGAGATGTCAACAGCAGGTTGTGTCTCCTAGAAAAGAAAGTAAATAATTAATAATAAAGTATGGAGGCACTCATGAGCTCAAATCATTCTTGCCATTTAAAATACTCTTACCTGAAATGCCTTCATTTCTGATATTACCCTTGAACTAATTTCTGGCAGTTTTTCCTTACAAATGTAGTCTTTTTTGAACCTTGGGTCTATAAAAGTGGCAATGCTCAGCAGAGATCGGGTTGTGAGATCATCAAATTTTGACTCCATGTAGGCCAGCACTTTGGTTTTAATTGAGCGTGTCAGCTCTGTGTCTTCATCATCAGCAGCAAGTGTTTTTGTCTTCAGTAAATGAAGAACTGGCAGAAGATAGGAAATGCTCACGTAGTCCTCCCCAGACAGAGCGTCTGTAAACTCCTGAAGTGGCTTCAATGCCTTGTTTACAGATTCAATGACTTCAATGTCCTGCCAAGATGGAACCAGATGTCGTGTACTCCGATTTTCAGAGAATTTGTGACAGAGCCCTCTGCTGTTCCAGTATCCTTTCCATCATCTGCTGCTTAGTGCCCCATCGTGTTGGGCACTCTGTGATCAGACCATGTTCTGGCAGTTTAAGTTCTCTCTGTGCATTCTTCAGTGCTTCTTTTTTTTTTCCAACTATGGGAAAAAAGTCCCACCAGCCTTTTGCACATTCCTATAGTGCGACTGATGCGTGTGTCACCTTTAACAGCATTTTCTGGATAAAGAAAAGAAAAAAGTGTTGTTTTAATTGACAAATGATGGTTTCATAAAATTAAAATTGTATTATAAATACAAATTAATTTTAATAAAACTGTTACATCTTTACTTTAACTTAACAATAATGCTTTATTAATTTTAATTATATCAACACTAGAAGAAATGTGACAGAATACACAAAATAAAACATGTTTTATGAAAAATTATTATATGTTAAAATAACTAATTAAAACTACTGAAATAAAAACTTAAAACTTACCAATGGCAAGGTGTAGTCTGTGCCCGAAGCACTGGAGACGGGGCCAACCATTTATTTCCGCAGCTTTGATCATATTGGTTGCGTTGTCCGTGGTAAAACACACTAGACGCGCCTCATTCAAATTCCAACCAGACAAAGCCTCTCGCAGTCCCAGAGCTATGTTTTCCCTGCTGTGCTCACTGGGAAAATATGCTGTCTGTAAGCACAGACTTCTCATTTTAAAGTCTTGGTCAATAAAATGAACTGTTAAACTGTCCTAAAGCATAATTCTAAAGCAAGCCAAACACATGTTTGCATTGGTGCAGAATGAGAGAGAGACACTTATAGCCTTTCACACAGTCTGCTAGTTTCATTTTTGCTTTAATCGTGTATGCTTGACGTTTAAAATAAATGTTGTTTATAGTGAATGCCCCTATAATTTTTGTTTGTTTTATATTTACGATTTAGTTTTAATCCAAATGCATGCGCTAATGGAGCGAACAGCAATCAAGATCATGCAACAGAAGTGCGTGCTCTCTGACTCTCTCTCTCTCTCTCGCTCTCCTTACCGTCAAATAACTTTAGTAACTTGTGCACTGTTTTGCTTGTTTGCTTTTGACATATCTGACAGAACTTCAAAGTTTCCAGTGATGTCTGTGAGATATTCACTCGACAAGCTCGCGCATCTGTGTAGCCGCGCGCTCTGCTTATCCGCTCGCGCACATCCGCTATACAGGCGGAAATATTGAATGTTTAACATTATATTAATTACTTGCATATACTTCATAGACATACTTAATCTCGAATAACTCCATTCTACTCTCTGTTGTTATGTTGTCAGTGTTTCTTTTTCTGGACACAGCTCTGTTCACACGCTGTGTAGTATCGGCTTTTGGTATCGGGGCATTTTTACGAGTACTAGTACGAGTACAGGAGCGCAGTATCGGGCCCGATACCAATACTGGCATCCCTACTTAAGACACAAGTAACCGACTGTTTACGAGAATACTTGCCGAGACAGTTATTTTAAGATAAATTTGTGTGCGTTATAGGGCTGTGATGGTCGCCATGACCGCCACCGGCAATAGTGCACGTGACGTCACGCACACTATAACAAGCATAATACGAAGTTTTGTATACAAATGTAATAACAGTAATAGTTGCAAATTGTTTTATTTAGACTATAAGTCTATGGTAATTCACAAATTACCTCAAACGCCATACACAGCGTTTCCTTTAGATTGGCAGGTTTGAGAGCAGGAAAATACAGTTTATGCATTCAGTAAATTAATTTTGCGATGGACCTTGTTGGGAAACCAAATAATACATCGCCGATCTGGAGCCATCTTCATTCATGTCACCCATCCGCGTTTGTACAAGTGTCTTCAAGTTCCCATGATCGCAAATGCCAGGTATGGTGAGGCTTTCTCCAAACTGGCCAAATACAAACGAGACAGCGATAAATGGAAGATGTTAACAAGAAATGAGGGAACGATTCCTATTTCAAAGAGAGCGCGTGCAGACAAAGGATTTAAAGCTCCCGCTTGCTTGGCAGCGGAACAGAGAACCGTGTCTACACCGGACACCCGACACCTCCGTGTCGCAACAGGTTGAGTCTGTCTACAGTACACAGGACATTTGAACTCTGTGTCAGTACCTCATAAACAGGACAAGGCAGTTTACTGTCGGGGATTTGTCATGTCGTGTCGCATCCAGTGTAGCATCACTGATTACGAGTTGTATAGCATTTTTTTGTTTGGCGCCACGCCGCTCGCGTCCTGTAGACAGGGTGTACTTAACTTTCTTATTTAGGCTACTTTCTTGTCTAACTGTATTATTTATTTGATATTTATTTTAGTGTTTTGCAGGCTGTGTATTCACTGACTGAAGTGCTAAAATAAACACGAGCTGACGAGTTAAATCAGGTGTGTTAGATGAGTGAGACAGTGCTGGGCTGCTCCAGGACAGTTTTGAAAACCATTTCTGAGACATGTTCTTAAATGTGACTCATATAAAATTTGAGCCTCATTTATTATTTGTTTAAAAAAATTAAATTATATATATAATTAATATTAATTATATCAACACCGCGCCACCGGCGGCAGTTGGTCCATTACCACTGCGGTGGTAAAAATCTGCCACCGTCACAGCCCTAGTGTGTTCATTCAGATGCAAGGATACATGAAAGAGGAATCAATTCTGTGTATGCGCATTGTCTGAAACACGGCTCTCTGTGCGCGCTTTGAATGAGTCCACGCAGCTCCAAATGCGCGTGAATGGTTTAAATCGGCCAGACTTAAACACGTGCAACTCGATCAACTACGATCAGTTTTACCCCTACAAGCTAGTGAACAATACAAATCAAGGAAGGGATTTTATATCACTGTTCAAGATAGCCCGTCGGGCAGGGCAGTGATACATTTTGGTAGCCCGACTGCTTCATCTGATTATCAGAAAAATTAAGAACATTTTATAGGGCCCTACTATTGTTTAAAAAGGACCCTATACAAAAAAAAGAATAGGTTTAAAATACAGGCATGTGGTTCTTAATTTCTTTTTATGAATTCACTATTTGTAAACTGATGTTTACTGTTCACTGAATGTAATCAAAAAAATCGAGAATCGAATCGAATCGAGAGCTTGCGAATCAAAATCGAATCGAATCGGGACATCTGAATCGATACCCAGCCCTATAAATGATAAACTATGATCCGTTTCACCCCTACAAGCGAGTGAACAACGCGAATTAAGGAAGGGATTTTATATCACTGTTCAAGATAGCCCGTCGGGCAGGGCAGTGATACATTTTGGTAGCCCGACTGCAAAACACAATAGCTCCAGGACGTCGGGCTAGCGATTTTGCGAGCCCTGCACAGATTGTTTTGTTTCTGTTTCTGGTGTTGCGCTGCATAGCCCCTTCAACTCTCATTAATCCAAAAATCCTGCTCCACATAACATCAAAAATCTTTTAATTGGCTATGACTGTCAGCAGTATCACATTTAGTGTGAACTAGAGCCCGACCGATAAGGGTTTTTTGGGGCCCGATACCGATATTTGGGAGTAAAAAAAAAGGCCGATATCGATATATCGGCCGATATTCTTTGCGTATATTATAGTACAGTACCAGTCAAAAGTTTGGACACTTTCCCATTCGTGTGTCCAAACATTTGACTGGTACTATATATAGAATACAGTATATACATAAACAGAATATATATA
>NW_015542424.1:535149-535841 GCF_001515605.1 Sinocyclocheilus anshuiensis
AGAATAGGGCATTCTAAGTCAATATACTGCAGTATTTCCTCTCTCAATCAGTAGAAAATATGGTTAACACCCGGTCATGCATGAAAAAAAAATACCGTCATGTACCGTGAAACCGGTATAATTTTGAAATATACCGTGATATAAATTTTTGGTCATACCACCCACCACTAACGGCTTGTAAACAATGTCACGTTACGTCACATTTATCTCAGAAAAAAACATATTCGGTGACCATAAACTCATTAGTCAGATAGAAAAATTAACTGTAGAGAGGGGTATTTTGCTAAATATATGCATCATATAACATATTCATTATAATTTTTTACTGTTCTTATGTTTAATTTATGTTTGAATAAATCCATTAATTTTTTATGACAGCCACCATTTAAATTTTTATATTTAAAAAAACGAATTGAAGTAGAAATATTATTATGTAATTGTAACGTTATTATTTTAAAAACGTCATTGTGTAAGTTTAACAGTTGTATGCTACAGCTTACAAATCAGTCAATTTTAACCTTCAATATTACAGTAATGTAGTACCAAATTACTCTCATGTATATTTTACAGCATTAGTTGAGAAATGTTTTTTCCTTGAGAAAATTTGGCAAGTACTGTACCTGATATATATCCAAAATAATCGATATTGAATCGAATCGAATCGCAAGCTTGTGAATGAGAATCGAATCGAA
>NW_015542424.1:536104-537352 GCF_001515605.1 Sinocyclocheilus anshuiensis
TTCTTCAATGTTTAATTTATGTTTGAATAAATCCATCAAGTTTTTATGACAGCCACCATTTAAATGTTTATATTAAAAAAAAAAATGAATTGAAGTAGAAATATTAATATGTTACTATTAATATGTTATTAATACTGTAACTTTATTATTGTAAAACATTAATTTTAACCTTCAATATTATAGTAATGTTGTACCAACTGACTCATGTATATTTTACAGCATTAGTTGATTTTTTTTTTCCTTTAGAAAATTTGGCATGTACTGTACCTGATATATATCCAAAATTATCAATATTGAATCGAATCGGTAATCGAATCGAAAGCTTGTGAATGAGAATCGAATCAAAATAGCGCTGTTTAATGTGGAGTGACAGATCGCTGTAGCGCCTCAGTTCAACAGACGCAGGAGCACGAGGCGCACGTGAACTGAACATCTCCTCCACATTAATACCTGTTTCAGCACAAAATAAACATGACTAAATATCCGAAGGCAAGTTAAAAGAAAGTGTACAACTTTACAATCCGTATCCGGTCTCATGTAATTGCTCAATCTGTGTTTCAGCCGCGCAAAGACGTCAATATAACGGCTTGTAGTGCTGGGCGGTATACCGGTTCATACCGAATACCGGTGTTTATTTTTCTCATGATATGAATTTTTAAAATACCGTAATACCGGTGTCGTTTAAATAATGTTCGGAATGTGTTTGAGGGGGGGTCTCTTTTCACTGTTGCACTGTCGTGAGGGCACAGGCACAGCTGTATGTGTTACTAAGCGTGAAAGTTTCAAAACTGAAGCTGTAGAACTAGTTGAACGTGATGACACAGAAGAACTCATCCACAATATCCACATTGACCGCCACAAATATCCACCACCCCCTACCATCAGCTCCCGCATCTCACACACACGAGTGCCGACTTTAGCACTAGATTTAGAAACTTTCAGACCCTTTTAGCGGCTGTGTCCCGCGAGCGCGAGGTCTGACTCTCTCCGGTGCAGTGTCATCTCTCTCGGCGTCTGTTCTGTGCAGTGAGCGGCAGAGAAGCATCGCTTTCAGCTGGCCTTACCACAGCCGACTCGTCAATAAATTAGTACAAAACAGCGTTTCCAAGCACCTTTCGCTTACTGACTGTTTGGAATGATAAATATGAGCATAGTTCGTCTATTAATATTATGCAAAAAATTGTATTTTATTTTTTTGTTACTCAGACGCAGGCAGTGCGCTGCATGAGACAAAAAAGTAATATAGCA
>NW_015542424.1:537794-539842 GCF_001515605.1 Sinocyclocheilus anshuiensis
TCTTTTGCACTACAATCATTATATCTGCACTGTTGTTTACTTCACTGGTTTGCACTCTATCTGCCATGCGCCTTGTGCTGCTTTATATATTTTTTTACATTTTACCTTTTTACATTTTTCTCTCGCGGGCCGCCTATTGAGGAACCCTGTCCTAGAGTAACGCACGGTGACGCACTGCCAAGATGGTGACAGCCGGCTCCGCCCACTTTAAGTTTCAAAAATGCTCTTCAGAATCCTACGGGTGATGTCACAGTCACTACATCCATGTTTTTATACAGTCTATGGTGTGAACATAGTGGTCAATCAAAAGACCCTCTGGCCAATGGTGCGCACAAACTGTGTGAGGTCCCCGCATAGATTAAAGTCTTTGTGAACTGTCTCGATCTCATCGTCATGCCTCTTACTTTGATTAATGAGGCAGAAATAACATGGCATGATAATCCTGTCAGTGCCATCCCAGCGCTAAACAGGAACAGCACCTCACCTAAGCTCTTCCAGCAGAGATTCACAGGCCTGATAAGCATTCCTCTCTCATACTAAATGCAAAGAATTTTCCTCTTCTCCCCATTCCAGGCCCAAAAAAAGAGACAGAGAGAAATCTAGGCTGTCAACCACCAGCATACGACATTAATATTCATGAAACAGAGACTGTGTGTTTCATCAGGGCCTCACTTTTATTTCACCTGCATCTTTGCTCAAAAAGACAGAATGATACACTGCCTCATTACTTAGAGAAGTTAACCAAAAGCCTGTTGCTTAAAGTATGTCTCCTTGCAAGGCCAAAACACAAAATCCTGCTCAGGTTCTGAGTCATCTGCAGCAAGGTTGATTTTGGGAAGTGAAAACCTCCATCATCTCTTTGTCATTTAGGCCTAGATGCAGTGCTGGATTGGATGCACTAGTTGGTTTCAAATGCACAATCAGATCCATGCCCTGTGTCGCTGACATTAATTATCCCTCAGTGTGCAGGAAGAATAGGTTATGTCTGCATGCATGGATGCATCATTATGCTTAATTGCTTCATCAAATTGTGGCTAACCTCGTTTTTTGCTTCTACAGAATTTCAAGCTATGGCTATATTTAAAATAAACCTAATAATGAGCAAGCAAATACATACTTTTTCCTCCAGAAAGGGAAAAATGTGAAGTAATAATTTCCCGAATGACCTTTCTTATGCATGCTGGCTCCAAATAAAGCTTTAAATTAAATTTCACAAACTACAAAGCAATATACTGTTACATGAAATGGTTATGCAAAGTGCAAGTTGGCGCTGTAATTGACAAAAATTTGCATACCAAAAGAATGTGAACTGAAATGTTAAAGACAAGGTATTCTCACATCCTTTAACATTGTTAAGGATCTTGCAAACCACAGCACTTTCCCTTTTGCAATGATGTCCAGGGATGACAGTGTTTAATGGCTTTGAATAGCAAAGTTGATCCTCGAATTCTCATTTGCTACACATCATCTTTTCAAATAACTACAACTCTGAGTCTCTCTGATATAGAATGCACAAAGATCCACAGTGGTGTGAAGTTAGTAAGTTCAGCTTTTAAGATTACTTTTCAGTAGGGATGTAACAATTCACGGTTATTTTTTTTTTTTTAACAAAATTAGATTGAAGACAAATTATAAATTAAATGTGTCCTGCTATTATTGCTTGGACAAAATGCTGCACATTTCTTTGTGAAATTGAAATATAACACTATAATAATAATATAACTAATATAGCACTTGCATATTACTGCTCTTTTGTTGGTTTTGATTGCTTCTATTGTCCTCATTTGTAAGTCGCTTTGGACAAAAACATCGGCTAACTGACTAAATTTAAATATAATGTAAATGTAAATAACAAAACTACACTGAAATTTTAAAACAAGCCCCAAATCAAATAAATAAGTAACACAAATAAAAGAAATCTCTTCATATAAACAAAATAAGGCTTTGTCTGTGCTCTTTCCATTTAAAATTAGAGGCAATCACTGCATTTTAATCATGATCCAAACAAAGATGCTGCATATATGCAGCATGAGTAGTTTTTAATCTAA
>NW_015542424.1:540608-546403 GCF_001515605.1 Sinocyclocheilus anshuiensis
TCTTCATATAAACAAAATAAGGCTTTGTCTGTGCTCTTTCCATTTAAAATGAGAGGCAATCATTTCCAAACAATGATATAATTGTTTAATAATCATTAAACATAATAATAATCATTATCCAAACAAAGATGCTGCATACATGCAACATGAGCAGTTTTTAATCTAAATTAGATTGTATAATTTCGAAATTTGAAGCAAAAACAGAATGGTTTGACTTCAGTTTTGTGAAACTATACATAAAAATATGTGCATGAAACAGCAGAGCTGAATGAGACGCAGATTCACTCTCTGCCAGCAGGTGGCGCTTAAAGCGTTTCCTTGGTTTCCGCTGTAAACAAAGCAGCACTGAACTTATGAACTTTAATATGCATTATACAGAGGCAAGATGAAAAGAAAACAAATACCATCTAAACTTTTCTAAAGACAGTAAGTTCCCCTCAGACATGCATTCATATAAACTCCTACACCTAAATGAATCGCGATTTGTTTAGCATCTCAACCAATTTAAATCGTCACATATTTGAATCGATTTTCAACCGGCGGTTTATCGTTACATCCCTACTTTTCAGTACAATTAAAAACAAAGGTCAATACTCCTTTTCAGGTATACGAGGTATACGAGCAGCTTATAAAATGTAGCTCCTACAGTATTATTTTTGATTTCTGGGTACGATTTTGATGGAGCGAGTCAAATTGACCCTAATTGGCTTCAATGCAATTCCCTAAATATCACATTATTAAAAACCAGGAGGAATCAAGTATGAACAGAAAATTTTTAATATCAGTATTTGTCACACAGCGCAACCAATTAATATCAAAACATATGATTTTTAAAAATGTGTTTAACCACATTTTTTAACCCCTTAACTGTTACCGTCCCGCTTGTAGAAGTTTACTTCTATATTACTATATTCTATACTACTATATTACAGTTAAATCCTAATCTAATCACGACAAACTATATATCGTTGGAAAGGTCTACGACTCCTAAATAGATATTTTATCACTGTTTTTGTTACATATTATGTAGGAACAGTAATAGATTAATTTATGACAAGAGTGCACCTCAAAACATATACTACTATCATAATATGAGTTCTGACCTTTGTCACAAAAATTCTTTTTCGTTTAATTTTTCCCTATCACATGTTGTAGTAATCATCATAAATTATATATAATTTGAAAGCTTAAAACCTCAAAATTCATCCTGTGAAAACCATTTTGAAATCGGACATTGCATTACATGGTACTTAAATCATTTAGCAGGCTAATCCCCCTTAGTGGGGGGTGTCATTTTACAAAATGTACTACGGTCTTTTAGAATCAAAACTTTTTATACTCTAAACAAAATACATATCGTTGGAAAGGTCTGAGTCTCAAGATTCCATATTTGGTGGTTTGATTAGGATTAATACTGACAGATAAATGTACACATTTGTGACAGAAAAATTGCATTTAAAAAAATCAATGGAGTTTGAATGGCACCCGGTGGCTAGTTTTGGTATAACGTCTAAACAAAATTGCATAGGATCTAGGGCTGGGCGGTATATCGAGTTTGTACGATATATCGATATTTTTTTTATAAGCAATTCGATATGAGGCAATACCGTTTATATCGACATACAGTTTGATACGAGCGCATCTGAAAATATAGCAGAGGACACAGACTAAGCTGCTGCGGAGAAAGTGCATTATCCAATTTGTTCTAAACATGTAACAAACTTCATATTAAGGCCTTTAAAAACTGGTAAGACAGTTTATAGTTTTGTTTCGCATTTTTAGTTTAAGTGGCTCGGCCCGTCATATGCTCTGACAGAAAGTCTGCATGTGCCGCTGACAGAGCGGCCGCTGACTACTTGCACTGTTTAATGTGTTCGAGATGTGCTGTCTTCCTGAATGCATAACTTACATTTCACAGGTATATTCTCCATCTGTAAATGTTAGAAAGCCATGGAAATATTTCAATTTTTCTGTCAGAAGTGCATGCTTTGGGATTCTCCGCTAAACTTCACAGACTTCAGTGAACGAGCGCCACCGCGCGCATGCGCACCAAACATACAGAGCTCAATTAAATAGGAGCGCAATAATTCTGACTAAAATATCAATTTCTCTGAAATATTTGTAGTTGGACAATAAATGTGACATGTGGAATTTTAAACCTACAAGTAAGTCTATTTTATGATAACACTGACTGAAAAGTAATCAAAATATCCTAACACAACTCTGTGCTTTTGTTCTCATTTATTTTCATTTTTATTTTAGTGAATTTAACTTCCGCTTTAAAAACCTTATTTTTGTTTTTAGATTGCAATGTTACAATGTTAGAATGAAATGTGATTTTAACCCTTTTTTGCACATAATATAAAGACTTTATTTGCTTTCATAGCCTTTAATATGTATTGTTTTGTTGGACAACATTGGGCGGTAAGTGAAATATATATTAAATACAGATTTTTTATCCAACTACAAAACGAAAATACAGAGATATATACCGTATATCGCAAATCTGCCAAAAAATACCGAGATATACATTTTTGCCCATATCGCCCAGCCCTAATAGGAACCTAAATTTTTTTGTCAACTTCAAATTTGGACATGTTTACTTATTTAGACATGTTCATGGCCCTAAATGAGAAAAAGTTACAAAATTTCTGGAAGAAAAAGATAAGTTAAATAGTATTTCATATATATTGAAAATAGAAATGATAGATCACTTTTACCATCTGAGTCTCAGAAAGTCTTTTTCAGCACTGAAAATAATGAGAAAAAGCTAATTTCTTCCCTTTCCAGGGTAGTAAAACACCAACATAACAACATATACCCAAGAAATATATTTAAATTTGGGTCTGTACAGTTGCCTTGAAAAAAAAAAAGTGGGTTAAATTGAGCCGCGAACATCAAAATAGTTTTTGTTTAAAATTATGATGTGCGCACTTCAAAACACATCAGTGTATCCTCACTTTGCATGCATGTTCATGGCCCTAAATGAGAAAAAGTCACAAAATATCAAAAATAAAATCACAGATTAACTGGCATTTCCGACAGCTCGAAAATCTAAATGGGTCAAATTGACCCAGAACATAATACAAGTGTTAACTGAAAACAACACCAGTCAGTACCTCAGGGTGCACATGTAGGAGCCGATTCTTCAGACTACTTGAATCACCTAATTAGCACCCAGTAAAAATAGAAAAGCAGACTTTTGAAGAGCTCTGCATGTATAGAGGGGATAAAATTAGTGGCCCAACATCAGAGGAATGAAATATGGCACCACTTGACTTAACCAGTCTGTCACATGGAGACACAGGCTTGTCTCAAACCAATGAGAAGCAGGATGTAGCTACTGAAACAGAATGTCAAATAAGAAGCAGCTCTTTGCATTCTTCGCCAGGCCCCGGGTGACGACCTCTCCCCCTCCGCCGCCTCCGGTCTTCGAGATCTCCACCCGGAACCGCTTCGCTCCCCTCCGCGCCTCCTGTCAGCATTCAATTTGCACGGATCGACCGTCACCCAAATTTGCACGGATCGACCGTCACCCAAAGAACACGCGATCATGCAGGATACAAATGCACAATTCACAAGAACTCAACTCAAGTCTGCAAGGTTTGTGAAATTAAATGTTCATTAGTCATTCAAAGATTTGTTTCAATTATATAAATGCGTATTTGCTGAATGCTGACTATATCGGCCTTGGCGATATATCGGTCGACCACTAATCCCAACATTATAACTATTATTATTACTCTAATCGTCTTTACCTTTACATTAGCGCGATGGTTTGCTTCATGCAGCCGAGAGATGTAGTTTGCGTGCAGAGGTTGGAAGTTTTGAACCGCCATTCAGTCTGTATTTAACAGTGCGATGAGGCTTGCTGCGCCGAGTCTGAAGCAATCAATCACAGAACACGAGAGGCCGTGCTTTGATAATTTTAATTTAACACATTAATAATTAAATTAAACAATTATAGGATAATATTGTAATTAATTTTAAGCTATCTCGCGGTCCCCCTGGAGGAACACTGAGGTCCCCTAGTGGGCCGCGACCCCCCGGTTGAGAACCCCTGCTTTAGATGACAGCAAAATAATCTAAATGTAAAAAACAGGGGAATGAGCATGTACAATTAAAAATATGCAGTATCGACTAATAAACATTCATTTTTTATTCAAAAGAGAAAAGTCTACGGAAAGCATGAGATGGCATACAATGGAAAATACTACCAGTTGCTTTGACACAATCTGTATTGTTAAAAGCGCTATATGACTTGACTTACCTTTTAAAGGACTCTAATCTACTGCAAAATCATGCTTCACTGAGGTCCCCTAGTGGGCCGCGACCCCCCGGTTGAGAACCCCTGCTTTAGATGACAGCAAAATAATCTAAATGTAAAAAACAGGGGAATGAGCATGTACAATTAAAAATATGCAGTATCGACTAATAAACATTCATTTTTTATTCAAAAGAGAAAAGTCTACGGAAAGCATGAGATGGCATACAATGGAAAATACTACTAAAATGGAAATGGACTGGAGAGCTGCATGGTTCCTGCACTTGTCCAGAAGCTTCCACATTCTGATTTCAGCTGCACAATGACAGGATTTTCTCTCAGTGTTTGCACCATGTCTCTCATCAGACAGACCTGTTTGATCTCTCTTTCTAAAAAGCCCTGACCCTAATTCAGCGAGTAGCATGCATGCACGGAGTAATTCATAACGGAGCAGTAGAGGAAATAGGCCACCGCTCTGAGGACTGCAGCACACCTCAATGATGAGCAACAGAGAGACAGTCTGGGTTTCAAATGGCCGAATTTCTGAGCCTAGAGCATGTACAAACAAAAATTGTATACAAATACAAACAATAAAGCATGAGGTGGGAGGAAACTGTTTTAGAGGATAACGGTTGAATAAAACAGATTTTTTAAGCTCATACATATACATTGGTTGCATTAACAGATATTAGTTTATCAACATGATTCATGTTTTGACTCCACAGCAATATAAAACTTGAGCAGTAAGATGGAGTGTAATGCGTCTTTAATGCTTGACAAAAGCATTCCAGGAATGACAAAATATGATAAAACTTTCTTGATAAGTTCTCTCAGACAAAACAAATCTATGTTCAGGAACTCATATGGCTCATCCATGACCTTAAGCAAGATCCCCATGTCCTTCTGTCTTGACTGCGAGACTCACATTAGATAAAGGAACCTTGAAGATCCTGCATCCAACCATTCCATTTGCCCTGCCATTTGACACTAAATCAATACCTCTGCACCCATGAGGAGAAATCTGATCTTCCCCTCTGGAGTCTCGAGGGCAGGAACATTACACCTGCCAGTAATATCTAAATTCATCCTCTACAAACCAGCCAATGGGCATTAAGCACAGCCATGAGTTTGTAAATAACATTCAGCCATTCCAACTGGAAAGAGAACCCAGCTGAAGATACAACAAACATGAACTCAACTTGACGCATGTCAAAGAGTGAACTTACAGCTTATAACATCTTGGCATGAGTATGATTATAGTGAAGTTGGTATTTCTAAGAGAGGCCTATTTTACATGCCAGTATGAAGAGCAGTTAAAGCACCTTCAGCAAATGAAAAGAGTCTTCTCATAGATCAATGTTTTAGCATTAATGATCATGAAGCATCGTCGCAATAACGCAATTGCTTAATCTTGTAAGTATTTGATATTCATTAATGAATGATCATATTAAAATGTGATTTGATTTTTTTTTTTTGTAATTTGATTCCTAACTACTGCCTAAATAAATAACTATTTATGCAGTACAAACAT
>NW_015542424.1:546900-550171 GCF_001515605.1 Sinocyclocheilus anshuiensis
ATATATATATATATATATATATATATATATATATATATATATATACTCTATATAAAATTTCACTATTTCAAGTTTAAAATGACAAAACTGCATTTATTAGTCCATTTCATTCTACAATATGAGCAAGCCAGTAAATCTTTTCCCAAAAGAAGAGGCACTGCTTAACAAAAGCACAATGTGACTGTTTGATTGACAGGTTGTTTGACACATGGCTGAGGAAAGCCTGTGCCTCAGTAAGACAGCACAAGATATCGCACTGAAATCAGAGGATGAATCTAAGATAAAAGGGAAACGCAGGCTGGTGACAGCACAGGTCGTTTTCTTACAACAGAACTGGCTATTATGCACACTAGAACCTGAGCACAGTCGACCCTGGAGACCTTGCAAACATCACATTCCTTGTTCAAAGCACTGTTTTGAAAGTTGACAGCAGGATGTCCTACTGAGGGAAGTCTGAACCACTGATAATTCACTAACTGGCAATGGGCTCCTAACATTGGAAGAGTGAAATATAGGAAAGAAAATTTTAAAAAGAATCCTAACCAGGAGTGATGTGACAAAACAACAAGCAACAATATCTACTATATACATTTGATTTTTGTCCCAACAATAAAAAGCAACAGGACATGTCAAAGACGTATCTATTTCTGCAATGTTGCTATAGTTAGCCCCGCCCACCATGAATCTTATCAAAATCCTGCTCCACATAACTATACATTAAACATAAAATATCTTGTGATCAGGTGAGAGTGGCACATCAAACTGCAGTTTCACACAGTGATGTTGTAATGGAATTTGGCCCAATTCTTTTTTTCAAGTTATGACTATGACTCAGTATACTGCCAGTCTTTGAAAACAGAAACAATTTGATCTGAAACCAACTCTGAAACAATCAGCCTGTGCTGTCATTATGCAATATGAAAAGCTAAACCATTCCAACTCGCTGATTATGACTTCCCTTCCCCCATCATTTGAGTATGTTGATTCCGGAATAAAATTAAATTTGTTGCACTAAGATTTATGTTATTAATATTCCTTACATAAGGCCCTGCTTTGTTTGCTGTTACAAGCAAACACTTCCAAAAGCATATTCTCATCTAGCATCAATAAATAAAGCCACAAGCCAAAATTACTGTTGTGAAAAGGCTCCACGGGATCCAGAAACAAGCAATACAGATCCTTTGTAATCTCTCTGAAATACAACACATTTATCTCCAGAAGCTGGAAAAGATAGTAGGTTTTAAAGCATCTGTGAGAGTGAACAAGCTGGCTCATTTCACTGGCTTGTTCCACGAGTCACAAAGTCAATGCTCCTGACAAAATACCAGTGTTTCCATTCTACTCTTTTGACCAGCAACATTTTCTTCCCCTGTTTGAGTCTTCAAGTCTTTGCTTGACCTTTAGTTGGCAGAGATTTCTTGAAAAAGGAAAAGATAAAACTGCCTTAGAGATACAGTTCAAACATTCGGCAGATAAAGCAGCAATAACCTGACATTAAATTTACAGCAGACAGTATCTCTATGAAAGCTGTTGATTATAAATGTCTGATGAGCCAGTTTTTGACAGGAATGAACAGGAAGTCTTCTCTTTACAGTGTCAGTTTAAGTCCCAGGTTATTATTTGTATCCAGAGCTATGCAGATCAAACTGACATGCCCACAGAGTCCAGGTGCGAGTCATGTCCAAGGACAGGTCATTGCTCATTAATTCAGCGCTGCATCTGAGAGCTGACAAATCCCAGCATCTATACCTCCAAAAATAACTTTGCTTTGCAGATGGTTTGTCAAAATCACTATAGATAAAAAGCCCAACAAAGCCCGACAAAGATACGCTTGCAACAGCAAGTAAAGCAGAGCTAAAATGTGTTTTCAAGTTGACCGTGCAGCATGATAGAGATCAGAGCATCACTCGGCAGAAGTCTCACAACACTTAGCCTACAAGAGACTTTTCCCTGACCTCCTCAGCGAGCAAAAAAAACACCACGAGATGGCCTTGAGATAGGCCTACTGTTAAACAAACAAGCAGCTTTCTATCTCCAATGTACAACAAAATATGGGAAACACATTTCACGGCCTTTGCAGTTTCACAAAAGAAAAACACAACTTGGTGTGGGTGAGCATTCAAGTGAAGTTTGAGAAAGGCGTGGGACAAGAAGAAGAAAAAAAAGAGGACACTACAAACCCTATCAATAAAGCTCTTGAGGAATGTCTGGAGGTCCTGCATCTATCAGGAACAGAATGAAATCAGTCTGATGCTCCTCACTCACCCCGGGCAGCTGGCTGGCAACAGCCACGATCACTCAGTGCCAGTGTCAAGAGCCAGCAGCTGATCAAAGAACATTGGGCAGCCTGTGGCATTAGGAAGCACTCAAGAAGGAAAGTAAACTTTACTCGAGTGTACTTCAAGAGCAAAGAAAAGAGACCGCAAACAGCAAAAAAAAAATCTGTATTAAGACAGTAGATTGGTCTTGCTTTCATAATATAGCAGAGTATGGCTGTGTTCCAAACCCTAGTGAGCTCCCTTGCTGTCTGCTGCCTACACTAGCAGCCTCCGAACTTAGTGACAAAATTGGAACTCTACATAGGCAGTAGAGTCGGAAGTAACAAAAAAAATAAATAAATAAAAAAATAAAAAATTACTCTAAGCATACAAATACTGCATTTTTCTTTGATTTTTCTGATTCATTTTTCTCCACCATCTTTGATAAGTTAAAGGGGTCATATGATGCGATTTCAATTTTTCCTTTCTCTTTGGAGTGTTACAAGCTCTTGGTGCATAAAGAAGATCTGTAAAGTTGCAAAGACTAAAGTCTCAAATCCAAAGAGATATTCTTTATAAAAGTTAAGACTTGTCCACACCCTCCTAAGACGCCTCATTTAAACACGCCCCCATGTCTACGTCACTGTGTGGGAAGATTTGCGTAACGCCACCCAAATGTTCACGCAAAGAAAGAAGGCGTAACTTTTATTCTGTGTTTCGTTGTGAAAGCGAAACTACTTTGTTTGGTCTTCCAAAAGAGGACGATATCCGCTTCGTCATGCCTAGAGCTGATCCGTGCTGGTCGCTGAGGAATATACATCAACTTCGCGCTGTGGATCGCCAGATCGACTTTCACCGTGGACGAAGCCGAGTCCAGCCCGGCGTCGTCACATGTGGTTCCCGCAAGCCTCCTTCGTCAAAACCGCCGGGCGACGCTCACTCAAGCCGCTGTGTATTTCGTTGTGAAAGCGAAACTACTTTGTTTGGCCTTCCAAAAGAGGACATAATGTTTC
>NW_015542424.1:550593-552773 GCF_001515605.1 Sinocyclocheilus anshuiensis
TTCCGATCTGACACGTTTCAGAAAGGCGGGGCATAGAGGAGAAACAATAATGTACATTACGTGGAAAATAATGTGTTTTTTGAACCTTAAACCGCATAAACACATTTCATTACACCAAATACACAAAATAATGTTCTTCTTAGCAGCATCATATGACCCCTTTAAGCTCAGCGCAGTGTATTCTATGATGCATCATGCTGTTTACATGCATGCAACCTTCAAATTTGGCCAGAACAAGTTATCCTGGAACAACATTAATGTCATAATTACAAATACACAATATATGGTTTCAATATATCAGTGCGACAGTTTATAAAGTTGCTTAAAAAGGTCAAAGGAAGAATTCTACCGTGGAATACCTGACACTTTAAACCAGAGTGGACCAACGGGATTTAACTGATGGCTGTTATGCCTGAATGTGCATATGAATAATTAATACATTCAGTCTTTAATGATTAATTTATGAGTCTCAAGCCATAGTATCACAGGTCTATGCCCTCAGGAAGCAGTTCACTGGTGTGTAACAGAAAGCCGATGGTTTTTGCTTCTATGACATTTATTTTGAAATTCAATCCAACAGTCTTGGGAAAAATTACAAGGGCTAATCAGCTTGATTAGAAAGAAAATGCACAACTTACCTGACGAAGAACTTACAAGACTAATTTTGTTCATGTTTTCAGAGTGAACCAAGAAATATTTATAAGGAATGAGGGTATTTTTAAAGGGGTGTTTAGATCAAGGACAAAAAGGGCTTTATGACAAATTTCTGTCCAACAAAAAAATACAAGAGCAATCTTCTCTGTCAGACTGATAGATCTTGCCGTTTTAAAAGGGCTCAAGTCAGACGTGACCCAGAATATCCTGCATATGACAAAAACACCTCTGGCAGTCGGAACTCAAACTAAATTAGGAATAAAGTGTGGAAAAGGCCATTCGGCAAAGCAAGCCAGAACATTTCACCTTTAATGAAGCAGCTCCTAACAGAGATAGCAGATAACATCAGTGTTGGTCTAGGAGGTTCTTCGTTGTCTTCCAATCCTAAATTGCTCCACGTGTCCCAATTCTGTCAGGTGTGGTTTCACTCAAGATTTACAAGGGTTTGGAAAAATCCTAGATCACAGCAAATGCTCTTTACCACATCAACTTAAAGTATCACATTTTAATTTAAAGCTGCAGTTAAGTTTTGCCTCTTTGTCGCCATCTCTGTTTGAAAACCTGCAATTGCAGTTATTTTGTTGCAATTGCCCCCAATTGTAAGTCGCTTTGGATAAAAGCGATAAAATGACTAAATGTAAATGTATTTGTGCAATTATCTTCCTTGCGTGGGTTGTTCACTGGCACGGCTCCAGCGCGGATTAATCTAATGTTTTGAGGTGAATGTGTGGCTGTCAAGTCACCACAAGGCATGGGGCGATTACCGGTTTCAAAGTATACCGCGATTTGAAAATTTCACTGTTTCAAAACCGGTAATATTTTCCGTTATACCGTTCCTGCGGTATGCGCTGTTTTTCATGTCTCCTCAAAGACTGAAAGTGTAGGAATCCCTCAGGTTGAGTGCAGTGTAGAGAGTAATAACACTACCCTCCTCCTCCTGTTGGTGCGAGCGAGCGGTCAGTTACGTGTTTACTGTGTAGGATGGCCGAACTTAAGGAGCTTTCCCTGGAACTCATGCGATCGGCAACCGGCCGTTTTTTGTCTTATTGCAAGCAAATCGGCTCTGTTCCGGACTTGCACAAACTGCGTTGCAATGCAATCGTTTTCCAAAATGTCATTGTAATGTAATGTATAGTTCATATTAAAGCAGTGTTTCAGCACAGTGCTACTTTGTTTACAGCGGTAACCAAGGAAACGCCATATGTGGTGTTCCAGAAGCGCCTCCTGCTGTCAGAGTGAATCTGGTTTTTTTTTACCCAGTCATTTAAAAATAACAGAGTAGAGCTGTAACGACAATACCGTGATATTTTTGATTAAGGTTATCATACCGTCAAAATGTCATACCGGCCCATGCCTAGTCACCACACCGGTGTGGATATTCACTGTACTTCAGAATCACAGATTCTCGCCTACGTCTTAGAATATATGACCCAAATAAGCATTTTCACCAGATATTGTACGCAGCGCCTGAAAATAGTCCCAGCTAGGTAACTTCCAATAAGCCTATTTTCAGGCACTGCGTAATA
>NW_015542424.1:553402-554995 GCF_001515605.1 Sinocyclocheilus anshuiensis
AAACTCTTTGGTCATTTTTGAGCGAGATGCTAATGGTCTAATCAGATTCAATGATCTATGCTAAGCTAAGCGAAAAGTGCTACCGCCAGACCCGGAGATCGGCTGAATGGATTCGAAAACATCAGCATTGCATGACAATGGGTATAGTGTGTATTAGCGTGTAGATTTCAATTTCTGTACAGTCTAATCTCTAATTGTCATACCATTCGAATTTCATATAAAGAAATTCTTTTAACCCAAAAGGCAAATTATTCTTCCTTCTTTATCTTTAAAATACAAATCTTGTGTAATCCCACGTATGCTATCTGTAATCAGATGCACATTTAAAACTGGAATATAATTTAATTTCAGTCACATGTATTTCATAAACACATAATCCTTTCTGGATTACAATCTGCCATCAAAATGATAAATGTAATTATTCCAGCTGCTGTGAGAAAAGGCTATAAACGATCGGCCACCTGCAGCATCCTCACATGCGATATAGCCTACTAGCCGGGACAACTTCTTTATGTTTACAGACGTGACATAATGATGCAGCGGCATGCTCGAATTTCTCACGAATTCCTACCAGTACCCCTCAAATTAAAAACCATTATTATAAGCTAACCGATGTGAATCGGGCTAAAGTAAGGAGATAGTTTTGAACACTGGCTGGTTATGTACTTGCTCAAATATTGATTTCGGATCATTTTTAACCAAAAAAAAAAGTTACGGACTGCAGCTTTAAAAATTTGCCCATTTCAATTGATGTGCTACTCTAAAAAGATTACATATAACAGCAGCTCTGTGGAATATGATGAGTACTGACACAAAAGCTACTGTAAAATGACTATCCTTTATAGAGCCCGACCGATATGGGTTTTTTGGGACGATACCGATATTAGGGAGTAAAAAAAGGCATAAACACATTTTTTGCAATGATCACTCAAATGTGGCGATCAAACACTTATAAGGGATTGCTTGATCGGTCGGCGCCGGGCCACGAATTTAACCACCCGGCTATCGACGCGGGGGTGGTCTCATTCGAAAGCGGGCCTCTAGTAGGCTTGCCGTGATAGACGGTGTTGACGGTGATACTGGTGTTAAGCCGCAACACCGGTTACATCCCTGTGTTATTGTTTTCATGTTTAAAATACGAGCAAGAATGCAAATTTCCTTCCCTGAATATCCAAACGATGGCAAATGTGAATTTTTTTTACGACAGTTCAACGAAAAAGGTAATATTAAGTGAACATTTTACATTTTAAATGTAGCCTACATTTTAAACAGAATATTGTCATGTTTGTTATATTTTGCAACGAAATAATAATAGTTCCAACGAAATCCGTATCATCTGGTGTGCGTCTCTATGCAACATACAGCGGTGTTTCATTAGTGAACGAATCTGCGGCTATGAACGATTTGGAGCATCAGTGATTATAACTACAGCATTTTGCTTCGTTACTGAATGAATGAATGAATGACGCGATGCCTGGCTCATTAAGACAGCGACTTGGCGCCACCTATTGGCTGTTTTATTTTTAAAGGGGTCATATGATGCGATTTCAAGTTTTCCTTTCTCTTTGGAGTGTTACAAGCTGATTGTGCATA
>NW_015542424.1:555196-569854 GCF_001515605.1 Sinocyclocheilus anshuiensis
GGCTTTGAACGATTTGGAAAGTCCGTGATTAATAACCCATTCAAAACTACAGCATTTTGCTTCGTTACTAAATGAATGAATGAATGACGCGACGCCTGGCTCAGTAAGACAGCTATACTTGCCGCCACCTATTGGTGGTTTTATTTTTAATCTACAAATATCACTTCGATTTGCCATATTTTGTTGCTTTATTATATTAATAATACACTTAATAGAATGTTAAGAATATGGCATAAAACATGACATACAATTAATAAGGATAGAAAATATTTGCCTCACTATATATATGCTAAAGTGAGTTTGACGTTGTATTTTGTTGTTGCATTCAAGCAATTGACGCCGAACTGCCGCTAATTCAAAAGTGAAAGTAAAATCCGCACGGTGCTTTTAAGCTATTTAAAAGCGAAGGAAAGCGAGGAAAAGAGGGAAAATTAAAACGAACTAAAAACGAACAATTGCTTTACTCCGAATTGCCGCTATTTGAAAGTTAAAGTAAAATGAAATTTAAAAGTGAAGGAAAGCGAGGAAAAGATGGAACGCCCCGCCCCCGCGGTGATACTGGTATTACCGGTGTTGTCACACGTCGATTAACCGGTGGGAAAATTTCCTCACCGTCACAACCCTAGCCTCTAGACGTACGCTCGATTCGCATTCGAGAAGTTTCCTCGAGCTGAAGGGATCCCCCAAATTTGGTGCGGATTCGCCACGCCATTAAGGAGATATGGCCGTTCAAAGTTTCAATGGTTTTCCATAGACTTAAGCTTTAAAGCGTTTCATCCAGGTCGCCAGTAGCAAACAATAGAGTGCGCTCTGCTGGACAAACTAAGTAATTACACCATTTCAAGCATTTTATCTGCGTTATATGTTCTGTAAAAAAATGTGCATATTGGCGGCATATCGGCGGCATATTCGCCGATACCGATATATCGGCGACAGGCTCATATCGTCCGATAATATCGGCAAAACAATATATTGGTCGGGCTCTAATCCTTTATACATACATGCACAACACAGAAGTTACACCTCCGACTGCTTTGAGTAAGTTAGCAATTACCAGTGCAATAGTAAATACAATAAACTCAAATGTCTAGGTTGCCTAATAAATTACTAGGCTTACCAAACACTGCTCAAAGAATAGGCCTAGCACATCTTAAACATTGTGTATACACATCACTTAAGCCCAGGACAATGAGTATGCCTTCAGTGAAGCTAGACTGTTTTCAATTTTAACATTTATATATTTCAGCCCTAAGCTAAATCTACAAGTTAGCTGTCATCAGCCCATTCATGACCCGTCAAACAGCTTAACATTTACAGCATGACCTTGTTTGACCCTATCTTCACATCCCAATCCAATTAAATGTGCAAGAGATTATCTGAAGCAGCACATACTGTTTGAATTGAAGCCTCCCTGTTCAAAGTACTCAGAAATCCTTTAGAAATGACCAGCGATTTGCCAAAGGATGAGAAACAAAATTTCAATATTTATTCCCAATGTCATCAGTCTCAACGCTTATTGGCCATCCTCATATAGGGAAGTCAGAAAGAAAAACCTTTAAGAAGGTACTGGAACTATTTTTTGGCTAACTGCTTGTTGCTTGAATCAAGTCTGACAAAAGCCAGCATGTTGCACGCTCTTAATTCTACCAACAGTAATGCTCAAATTAACATCGACATGCCAGGCACAACATACTGAACAGACAAAAAACATGTAGTATGTATGCAGCACCCATTTGCATTTGAGTCAAATTAGAGTTAACAGGAAGAATGAGCTGTCAGAACAACCACAGATGAGTCATCCCTCAAATTGCTCTTTCCCACAGCTGGAGCATCAAGCTGTACGCTTGCTGTGCTTTGGAAGGTTGCGCTGAATACGACAATCACAGAGGCAATTTATATCAAGAGTGATTTCAGGAGTTGATCAAGGCACAAGTAGGGCTGGGTATCGAGTTCGATACCTTTTAGGCACCGACCGAATTGCCTCGATACCATCGAGTATCGAAAAACGTCTCGTCGGTATCGGTATCGAACATTTTTGAACGATACCCAGCCCTAGGCACAAGATTGTTTGAATAAATTAAAAAAGGTGCTTTCAATAGCAACAAGTCTAGTGACGTGACAGAACGTAGAGTCTTCTGCAAACAGTCTCTGTGGCTTCTGTATTCTACAAGAACCAATGAAATCAAAATATATCAGAGTAAACAAAAACCAAGCACAATTTTAGCACAAACACTGTACTTTAATGTACTTTAAAAAAGTAGCTACATATTCTCCAGTTCCCAGGATGTTTTGAGTCACAAATACTAAGAATTTAAATTACATAAAAACCCATGCTGAACTAAAATACCCCAAATGCTTTCTTAACTAGTAAAACACCACTGTCTAAACCAATGATTTCAAATTAAATTATATTGCTCAAAAGGGTTTGTGAGATCCCAACAAGCACTGCTACATGAATACATTATGCTGTAACTGCTACTGGGTTGTTTTGCTGTTTGTTGTTTTGTCAAATTGTTATTTATTTGTTGTGTTATGATGTTAAGAGCTCATCTTTTTACAATTGATGACTGTCACCATTTTTACGGTTTGTGTGTCAAGTGTTGAGGTTTATGTACAACATTCTAAAACTATCCCAGATATCTTTGCTTTGTAAAGTGACTGTGACTTCAAAAGCAAAGGTATCATAGTTGCCTTCACTTATCGTTTTATAAAACTATAACACCATGTTTATGGTTACCAAAATGATAAATCAGTTTATTATCTGCAGAATAAACTGCATTTGCCTTGATTCATTTATTGGCTGAATGAAGCACTTTGCGTTTAGTTGAATTTTGAACAAATTCAAACTTATTACAAGTAGTTTTATTGATGAATTGAGGGAACCAAAAAAACTGAATGCATCAGGTTGCATTTTACAGTGTGTAGATACACTCAAAGAGAACTGTATTAAACTCTGCGAACGTTCCCAAGGTATCAGAGTTTTGTGCACGGGAGCTCCTCGGCACACCATGTTGCCAATTGAATACCGAATGAGAACTTCTTTTGTCAAGGCATCCTCATTATCCCCCATTGTAGGAATTCCCTGGCTGTTCTCCAACAACCTCTCTCAATGTGGGAATTGTTTATACGCAAAGAATCCATAAGGAATTCCAAAGCATCTCTACTGAAGACCAATGGAGATGCTTTTCATGCTCAGCACACACTCGGTCGCTCAGCTAGAGTGTGAAGGTCAGGGGATGAACCGATGTATGAGATTCCAGCAATTAATGGACATGCAGCCTGGAATGACAAAGCCTTCATTCCCGCACAATGCGTCCTTAGCCCTCGGAGCTGGGGGTTAGAGTTCAGCCAAGGCTTTGTGTGTGGCAGCACTGATTGTACACAGACAATGAACCCTTTGATCGAATTGCAAACATTTCAGTCGCTGAGAGAATGAGTTGAAGTATGGTTTCATTTGCCAAATATGCAAGGTTATGTAAGCAGTAAGAACACTTTGGAACTTTTAGGAAAATACAGAATGCTGCTTTGTTTTTCCAATTAATTGCATAATATTAATGGGTTTATTGTACTTTGGAAAATACATATAAACTACTGTTCACAAGTTTGAGGTTGGTAAGATTTTTTTTTATGTTTTCCAAAAATGTCTCTTATGCTCTCCAAGGTTGCATTTGTTTGATCAAAAACACAGTAAAACAATTTTCTATTGTATTAGATTTTAAAATATAATTTATATGGCAAAAATATCATATGATTTTTTCTTTAGAAATATCACGATTCACGATTTTATCACTTTGATAAATGAAGTTAACCAACTAACATTATACATACTATTTTGGTTTCTGTACCCAATATTTAAAAAATTTACAAATGCAATAAAAGTATCGGTATCGGGCGAGTACCGGAAAAAGTGGTATCGGTGCATCCCTACTTTCAAGGTAACAAAATATAAAAAAAGAATGGTGGATATTTAGGCCAAAGTGGGCGAAGATAAAAATCTTTGTCATTATTTTATCTGTTATTAAAAAATGAGAACAAAGATACGCATTACAAATACACATAATATACAAATAAAACAAACTGTTTTCAGGTACAATAGCCGTATTGCAGGAGCATTTAAGAAACTGAATTAAAATTTAATGCAACTGTATTACATTTTTCAGTCAAGAGTAGTAGGTTAATAATAAGAATAATTCACCCAAAAATAAAAATAGTTTTATTTTTATACCATCATTTACTCACTCAAACTGTTTTAAACTAGGGCTGTGTATTGGCAAGAATCTGGCGATACGATACGTATCACGATACATGGGTTGCGATACGATATGTTGCGAAACTGTAAGCAAGGCGATATATTGGGATATTTCTTATTTTAGGAATAGGATATATTTATTATATTACATTACACTCCATTACATTATAGATAGAACAAGCCCTTTAGTCCTGAGAATCCAGATTCACTTCTTTGCAAAGGTTTGTAAAGGCAAAACATGATGAGTAGCACATAGCCATCACATCAGTCAGCTAAGGCTTGCACTTACACAAGCATTTTGAGCTAAGCATCCACAACTATTAATGAAACTGCTCTGCAAAGTGCTTAGAATGCTTCTCCCACCACCATGACATGGACAAAGTGTTTTAAAAGCTAAACATAAACAGGTAAACACTAACAGTATGTTTAACTTGCTGACACAACGTATCTTTAGGGAGAAGAGAAGGATATAATGATAAGGTTGAGTACAGTACACATTTCCCCATAGTTAAAGGTGAGTTACTTCTTTGCATAGCACATTGCTCGACGTCTTTTCCTCATGTTTTCTCAATGCCAGACTGATTTGTCTGTTTAGTTAAGATGTAATGCGTCAGCCTAATTCAAACATCCTTCAGCTCTGAGGTTCTCCTAAACCCTCTCAAATAAGAAGCCCAATTACAGCACTCATATTCCCTGCCAAGATTACTCTATCTTCAGATACACTATGCTTCTTCAAGTCCCTGTCGGAAAATTTAACATCTGATCGTGACTGAGCTGAGAGCCCAGTACAATTCAAGCAGAACTAATTGGTTAGTTGTTACACAGCGAACAATATTTTTTTAGCACAAAAAGGTCTGGTGTCTGGAACATATATAACAGTCTTCACTACACAATCCAAATTTCTTAGCCAAACTTCCACAACTATGTCAGAATACCCTAAATGGAATTTAAGTCTTACAGAAGTGGGCTAACTTTGCATTAGCCTTGCTCTCTAAGACAACATGCCCATTCGACTGAAAATATCAATGAATTCCTATCTAAAAGAAACTACTGTTTGTTCCAGAGAGGTGGATCACATTAGTAAAGCCACCGAGAGGAAGGTTTGTATAATATCTACCTCCCCACAATGGCTGTCTGAACAGCACTGCCTTATGTCATACTGTTTTGCATGTGTTTGCATAGACTCACAAAGCAAACGCTGTTCTCATCCAGAGATTCAAGGCTCAAACACACATTATCAGCCACTAATGTATGTGAAGAGAGAGAAAAATATGAAGAAACACAGACGCATTGATATTTCAATGCGAAGATTTAAATTCTTTCCTCATTTCGCAGAGCAGTGTGATGACCTGAAGGCATTCACCAAGTACACATGAAAAATTGCAAACCCCTCCACATAAGGAAAACAGATGGCTGCTGGAGAGAATCGAATGCTAATATTACAACACACCCCATATCATTCTGATGTGGCTGACACTGTAACACAAATTAAGCTTAGTCTACTAAGAGAGATTCATTTCCATTTAAAATGGTCTGAGGATATTACAGAAAACCTAAACTTGCTTTATTCCGAACATTCATTTTAGCTCATGACAAGCATTTATGAATGGCTGAATGTTAATCAAATGGGATCCTCTTCTTCAATCAAAAGACTAAATGACATCTGCAAATATTAAAAAAAGAAAGGAGGGAACAACAAACTTGTAATAGCACACTTCCCATCTTCTACAGTGATGCATTGCTCCTAATACATAAACATCTAACAGGAAGACTAATCACATGTCTGGATGGAAACGTTCCAAACCTTTCCATTTCTCCAACAAGAGTAATACATGCAGCACATTTTGTAATGACCTTACAAATTTGTATTCATGCAGGGAGTGTCTTCACTAGTTATGTAGGTCAGATATCAATATCTTATCCCACACTGCCTGTCTGAGTTAAAGAATAGATGAACTAATGAAATCAGACTTTGATCTCATGCCTTTTGGGAAAGAAATGCTTCAACAGTGCGTTACAAAAATGAATCCAATATGAGAGCTTTTCTATGAAGTGGTTGCTTTGGTCCCGGTGGGTTTACACAATAATAATTCAGTCCAATCACATCCAGCCAATGTGCAACATATGTGTACAAGCACATGGGCTGTTATTATTTCGGATGCTTGCACCGAATCTTAACGTCATTTCGGCGTTAAAAATTAATGTGTTATTGCTTGTTATCAAAGTTGTAGTGCATATATGACAATGACTATGTTTACATCGGTAATCTAATTATTTACCTTATTCTAAATAAGACAATATTATGATTAAGGCGTTTACATGAGTTGCTTTAAGAATATTCCTTTCATGTTCCCGTTTTACATGATATAGTACATCGATCGATTAATGGCACACGTCATTATGTCCCCACGTGACGCCACGTCCCCTCAAGAATTTCACGTATAAACATATAGTTAATCTTCGTTATGGTGCCATATATGGTTTTGGGTGTTTCATTTTTAATTTTACGAATGCTTCAAGTGCAGTTAATTATTTGTCATGTCATATGTGCAAACAGATAACGCCGTTGTTGAAGCCATGTTCTTTTGTTTGCCATCAAACGGTTGACCACTGCCGTGTGTGTATCCTGTCGCAAAATGCAGCGAAAAGTCCTACACGATGGTAATAGTGTGATTAAAACCTCCTGGGGTCGAGGGTGGCGCCGGCGGCACCCCTTGCAGATTTGAATGATAACAGCGAAAAGAACTTAAAATGCTCCTTCATACGTGATCTTACATATAAGAGTAATACAGCATTTAAATCTGTAAAGGGTCTACTTTTATTTGTGTACACTCACAATATCAACAAAACATTGTGCTTTTGCAAAATAAAGAAAATAAACAGGGTGTGCTTTTAGCCGTCTCATTCTCTGCGCATATCTCTTTGAAATGTGTCACTAAAATTAACTGATCCAGGGCCCCAAAACACCCTCGGACCCCAGAGGGTTAAGGTGTGTACATGTCTAAACTGCACTTCAGTAATGCGACTAAAACAAGAATACTCCACATGTCTTATTTCTATTTCTGTTTACTTCGAATATGACTTAATCCGGATTAAGGTAATCAAAAATCTCTGTTTACATGGTAGATTCTTAATCAGAGTATTGTCTTAATCGTGCTAAAATCAGAATATTGCTGTCCATGTAAACTTACTCAGTGTTCTCCAAATAATTTCTGTTAGAGTAGCATGGAATTTGCATACTAGCTGATGCAGGAAACTGGAAAGATGAGAGGAAATATGAGCAGCATACAACCACTGTGCCAATCAATAACAGCTCATTGCTTTAGCAGCTATTCAAATCTTCATGACAAAACATGGGACAAAAATTACAGTGGAAGTCAAGGGGAACTGAAACTGTTCAGTTATTCTTCAAAATATATTTTGTGTGTGTGTGTGTGTGTGTGTGTGTGTGTGTGTTCAGCACAAAAATGAAAGTCGTACATGTTTGGAACAACATGAGGGTGAGTAAATGATTTTTTATTTATAAATCAGTTTTTATTTCTGGGTTGACTATCCCTTTAAGAGTATCAGACCAGACTGGATTTGGCTGCCCTTAGTAAGGCTGCAGAAAAATAAAATTAATGAAAGCTGTATCACAACACAGGCTAGAGCCCAAGCTATACATATTGCTGTAATGTTATCACCAAAATCAATATTTTGAGCAGCACCAAGAGCACAGAGCTGCTTTAATATGCCTCCAGCTGACTCTACAGACTTAAGTCAAGTCTGGGAATCTTTGAGAGACTGAAATACAATTTTGGATTCACATCATTATTTTTCTAAAGCAAAGTGGCCAAGAGGAGAGCATTTTTCACTGTCTAGCACATGTATAACAATCAGAGTTCCGTTTAAAATATTGATTTGTGAGTGCAAACCCCTTCAGCGCAAAAGGGAAAGCCAGATCTGAATGTAAGGGCACACGTATTCTCATTTGCATAGACCAAAGGTTTTTAAACTGGGGTCTGGCTGCAAGAAAGGCCTCTGTGGGAAATGTTCAGAGAACAAGTGTAAAGTGTGTGTGTGTGTATATATATATATATATATATATATATCTGTATGTATCTCTGATTAGTATAAATTAGTATAAATACATAAAAAATTAAATAAATACAGCACTATAAAAATACAGAGCTATGAGTTGAAAACGAATGTAATAATGTAACATTCAAAACTAAAAACATTTTCTAGATATTAATTTAGATATTTTTTTTACAGTGTAATTTAGGTTTTTATAAAATAAACTATATAGCTGCCTTTTAAATTTTAGGATGTGGGTCCCTGTCATTAGTGATTATATTTGCTGGCATCTAATAGATTTATAATAAACCCATGATCTATAGTAGACCAAAGAAACACGTACACGTACAAAGTACACGTAAAACCTCAATTGTATGTTGTCGTTTTAATCTGCACCCTTGAAGCACAAAAATTAATCAACCTCAACTGCCACTATCACTATGAAACATGATTTATGAAAGGCAATTCGTTTATTGACTCAGTTTCTTTGTATATCTCATCTTACTGGGTGATTTAACCCTTGTGTTGTGTTCAGAACCCTATCACACTTACGAGTTTACAGAGCAAAAAGGACCCGGCCTCATAAAATTGCTTATAAATCACTCATTATGCTATATTATCACCAAAGATTGGATTCAATCTTTTTGTCAACTTCTTTGAGTGAAAAAAGCATTATTTATGAATAATTTTCGCAATATTAAATAAAAACTGAAGAAAATTTGCACTGTTTATCACACTAGTGTACTTTAATGTTTAATCAGGGAGTTTGTTTTGAAAGGCTTTTATTTTGTACAAAATGGCACAAAGTCACACTTGTGGTGTTCCCGGTCAAAAATGACCCGGCCTCAAAAAATTGCTTATAAATCACTCATTATGCTATATTATCACCAAAGATTGGATTCAATCTTTTTGTCAACTTCTTTTCTTTCATTTAGGACTGGTTTTGTATTTATATTTGCTTCTGATTAATCGTAGGCCTCATTTATCTGAGAGTAGGCACCTCATTTTTTGAGTGAAAAAAGCATTATTTATGAATAATTTTCACAATATTAAATAAAAAACTGATGACAATTTGCACTGTTTATCGCACTAGTGTACTTTAATGTTTAATCAGGGAGTTTGCTTTTAAATGCTTTTATTTTGTACAAAATGGCACAAAGTCACACTTGTGGTGTTCCCGGTCAAAAATGCTTATTTCTATTTCTGTTTACTTCGAATATGACTTAATCCGGATTAAGGTAATCAAAAATCTCTGTTTACATGGTAGATTCTTAATCAGAGTATTGTCTTAATCGTGCTAAAATCAGAATATTGCTGTCCATGTAAACTTACTCAATGTTCTCCAAATAATTTCTGTTAGAGTAGCATGGAATTTGCATACTAGCTGATGCAGGAAACTGGAAAGATGAGAGGAAATATGAGCAGCATACAACCACTGTGCCAATCAATAACAGCTCATTGCTTTAGCAGCTATTCAAATCTTCATGACAAAACATGGGACAAAAATTACAGTGGAAGTCAAGGGGAACTGAAACTGTTCAGTTATTCTTCAAAATATATTTTGTGTGTGTGTGTGTGTGTGTGTGTGTGTGTGTGTTCAGCACAAAAATGAAAGTCGTACATGTTTGGAACAACATGAGGGTGAGTAAATGATTTTTTATTTATAAATCAGTTTTTATTTCTGGGTTGACTATCCCTTTAAGAGTATCAGACCAGACTGGATTTGGCTGCCCTTAGTAAGGCTGCAGAAAAATAAAATTAATGAAAGCTGTATCACAACACAGGCTAGAGCCCAAGCTATACATATTGCTGTAATGTTATCACCAAAATCAATATTTTGAGCAGCACCAAGAGCACAGAGCTGCTTTAATATGCCTCCAGCTGACTCTACAGACTTAAGTCAAGTCTGGGAATCTTTGAGAGACTGAAATACAATTTTGGATTCACATCATTATTTTTCTAAAGCAAAGTGGCCAAGAGGAGAGCATTTTTCACTGTCTAGCACATGTATAACAATCAGAGTTCCGTTTAAAATATTGATTTGTGAGTGCAAACCCCTTCAGCGCAAAAGGGAAAGCCAGATCTGAATGTAAGGGCACACGTATTCTCATTTGCATAGACCAAAGGTTTTTAAACTGGGGTCTGGCTGCAAGAAAGGCCTCTGTGGGAAATGTTCAGAGAACAAGTGTAAAGTGTGTGTGTGTGTATATATATATATATATATATATATATCTGTATGTATCTCTGATTAGTATAAATTAGTATAAATACATAAAAAATTAAATAAATACAGCACTATAAAAATACAGAGCTATGAGTTGAAAACGAATGTAATAATGTAACATTCAAAACTAAAAACATTTTCTAGATATTAATTTAGATATTTTTTTTACAGTGTAATTTAGGTTTTTATAAAATAAACTATATAGCTGCCTTTTAAATTTTAGGATGTGGGTCCCTGTCATTAGTGATTATATTTGCTGGCATCTAATAGATTTATAATAAACCCATGATCTATAGTAGACCAAAGAAACACGTACACGTACAAAGTACACGTAAAACCTCAATTGTATGTTGTCGTTTTAATCTGCACCCTTGAAGCACAAAAATTAATCAACCTCAACTGCCACTATCACTATGAAACATGATTTATGAAAGGCAATTCGTTTATTGACTCAGTTTCTTTGTATATCTCATCTTACTGGGTGATTTAACCCTTGTGTTGTGTTCAGAACCCTATCACACTTACGAGTTTACAGAGCAAAAAGGACCCGGCCTCATAAAATTGCTTATAAATCACTCATTATGCTATATTATCACCAAAGATTGGATTCAATCTTTTTGTCAACTTCTTTGAGTGAAAAAAGCATTATTTATGAATAATTTTCGCAATATTAAATAAAAACTGAAGAAAATTTGCACTGTTTATCACACTAGTGTACTTTAATGTTTAATCAGGGAGTTTGTTTTGAAAGGCTTTTATTTTGTACAAAATTAAACAGCCCATCTCCCAGAGACCGTGAATCTTACAACCTAATCGATTCCTACATCCAATGCACACCAGTATATTGACACTTAATAGGGCAAACTCCAGATAAAACCACCCTGTAAACATGAGCTATTTAATGTACAGCTATTTAGTGGAGTTTATTATAGGAGAGCACGCGCGCGCACACACGCATATTGTAGTCGCTCCACTTTCCCCGCTCGTGCAGGCGTTTCACTAGCAAGTTATGAATACATATAACGGTAACCAGCTATGTTTATGTACTTACCGGTTGTAGAATACTGTAAATAATCGAGGAAATGAATATTGGGGTGTCAGTGTGGCTCAGCACCGCTCTCTGAAGTGATCCTCCACGAAGACCGCAGCGAGCCAGCTGAGAAACCCGGCGCCAGAGAGTCGCATCGTGAAATTAAGAGATTTAAACGAAAACGAGCAAAAAGTCCATACGAAACAGGATTGTGCTGCAGAGAACTGCACTTCAGAGAGATGAAATTATGAAGGTTCATTAAAAATCTTCTAGTGGGGAAGGGGTTTTTCGAGCTAGCTTTGCTGCTAGCTACAACCAAACCAGCTGTTAGCGCGGCGTTCCTGACTGAACTTTACAAAAATATGACTGAATACTTAACTAGATCTGTCACGTATCTGCCTTCCATTTTAATGTTGGCGAATATATGAAGAGAGGCGTGCTGTCCACGCGTCCCGTCGCCACTTGCCACGGACACTTTAGATTCAACGTTCAAAAGCGTGAGCGCGCAGTGCTGTCCCACGCGCGTCACCGTGACCACATGAGTGCGACTGGCGCAGAAGTCCAGATGATATTACCAGCGCAGTATCAGTAATTATTTCCCTTTTTATGAGTATTTCTTGTTAGGGCTCGATGTATGGCGTTTTAAGATCATGAAATTGTCGTACTGTGCTAATTTTCTTAAAATATTGACACAATCTCAGTCGGGCTCTGACTGTTACAGTAGCCTATTAATTATGCAAGACTTCATATAGCCTACATTGGTCCTGGCTATAGTGCAATATATGCAGTAGGTGTAAATCATGATTGTAATTGAAAAAATGAATTACACTTAGGCCTTAGCACTCTATTATAGCCTATCCACTGTCCGCTGAAACAAGGAGCAAATTTAACACACAAATCACTGATTCTTGAGTACTGGGACTCAGTGGTGGGCCGTCAGGGCCAGCAAAGCCTTCTCTGCTGGCCTAAACACGATCAGAATCATTGATTTAGTTTTAATATTTTATATTTATATTTTTCCATGAATGTGTATTAAATTATTTCCAATAGTCTATTCTCTTCAGTTCATAGCTTTTCTCTTGGTTGCACTGCTTCCAGCAGTGTATGTTTATATTAGAGCTTTTATCCAATCATATTTCAGCAATCGTGTTGCCAGGGTCAAAGAAATCTGCCTTAAGGCCTTCAGAATCAACAGTGCAGGCGTCTGTTAGCTTAAATCAATGGCAATGAAACCGTTGCTTTAACCAATCAGATTTCGAGTTGGCAGCACCAGGGCCCTCTAGCTGGCTAACGATAAAGTCAGTATTTTCTCGTCCTTTGATTCAGCATACTAGCTAGCAAACAGCATCACTGTAAATCATTTTATTAAAACTTAGTAAAACTTTTATTACTGTTTCTCAGGTTTAGATTTTCAGTGCATTTTGAAAAAATATTTGCCTACTATATTTAGTAAATCTAAAAACAGTAGTCCTAATGACTGCGAAAAACAACCACACACCTCCTCGGCACCGGCTCTGTGAAAGACTCATGAAGATGAAAAACCACTCACGTTAGAGTATGGTAGGTTAATTTTCAAACACATGTAATCACCTTATTTGTTTTATACCAATGCTATCTGTAAGGTATAAATGCGTTTGGGTGAATAAATGTCTGTAAGAACATCGGATGGACCGTATTTGTGTCATTTTGTTAGGTTAATGTTTCAGCTACAGATGATGTTTTGCGCACTTGTTAATTGGGTTTCTTTCTTTAGTAATGGCATTCATTCTCGCTACATAAGATACCTGTCTGTTATGTAGTGTCCTGTTATACTGCATTATTACTGTGTAATATTTATGGTTTCTATAGCCGTGGCATCATTATGATGGTATGAAGAGATGGATTAATTAATGTAGGACGCCACTGAAGGCCTAGGTGTAAAATGCACGGCCTGCCACTGCTCGGACTAAACAGGCAACCAACCTGAAAGAAATATCAGATACATAAATGTGTTAAATATTTATTATAAATGATTACAAATCTATAATTCACTTTAATGAATGAATGAATTGGGTGTACAAATGCTTTAGAACTGATCTTCAGCTCCATCTATTGAACTGTCACCATAATCAGTCACAGAACATACAAAATAATCATATTTGCACATCAGGCTAGGCATACATTAAATGTTGCTGTTCTATTTAACTGGTGTTGTTAATATTACTAACTTAAAATAAGCAAAAATATTTAAAAATCCCAAGCTATATCTTTATACTCTGACTGATAGCTTATCATCTGTATATTATGTTTTACTTTTGTCTATTTTTTTTTTTTTTAACGCAGCCTGTGAGATACTCATTGTATTCAGGTATGAATAGTGACTTCATAGTGAAAAATCCTTTCTGACAATGTTGACCAAAAGTAAGAACACAGCTGTGAAACCTTAAGAGGGTTATGTTTAAAATAAACATTGTTCTCCAGTCAGGAGATAATAATATTTCTTAAAAAGATTGCATAATGTTATTTATGTTTTTAAGTTTAATATATTTTAATATATATGAAGTATTGAGTTATGATCTGAGAACAGGTTTTAAGGGTAGTGACTGATAATGTCATAAAAAATAAAGTGGAAAAAAAACTCATTTTTGAATTTGTGCGATCACCTCATTAATTTCAGTTATCAATCTTTCACTATTGCCTTTTTGAAAACAAATTTAAAAGTTTAGTTCACCCAAAAAAAATGAAAATTCTGTCATTATTTACTCACACTAGTTGTTCCAAACCTGTATGAGTGTTTTTCTTCTGTTGAACACAAAAGATATTTTGAAGAATGTTGGTAACCAAACAGTTGACGGTATTGGCTTCCATAGTATGGAAAAAAAAAACACTTCTTTTGTGATCAACAAGGTTTAGGACAACTTGGGAGTGAACTATCCATTTAAAATATATATTAAATGATATAATATATATATATATATATATAGTGATGTGAAAATCCCTTCCTGATTTCTTATTTTTTTGCATGTTTGTCACACTTTAATGTTTCAGATCATCAAACAAATTTAAATATTAGTCAAAGATAACACAAGTAAACACAACATGCAGTTTTTAAATGAAGGT
>NW_015542424.1:569965-582755 GCF_001515605.1 Sinocyclocheilus anshuiensis
TATATATATATATATATATATATATATATATATATATATATATACTATTATTGTTGACACTTTTTTAAACACCAAAATGTAACAGGTATAGTATAAAGAAAATTAACAATAATATCCCCAGTCTTTTACATATATAAGCAAGCTCACACAAGTATACTGTCATTTTCTTGTCTCTTTTATTATATCAAAATACAAAACATTTTTGAAGCAGGGAAAAAAATTACATGGGTCTAGCATCTGAAAATGTCAATGAGCTGTACCAGTACTGAGTGATGTGAACCGAAGTGTTGAGGGTGAGGTCAGTATCTACTACTGTAGTCTTTTTTTAAATAGTTATTATTATAATTTTTTCTTTATTTATATACTTGGCAGCTCCATGTGAATCTATTCTATCTGAACTATATATGTAAAATCTATAACCTTAGTCTTGATTAATTTAAATCTGATTCTGATTCTCTTTTTTTAAAACAAACAGCATCATTTCCTTGCTCCACTGTGTCTGAGGTTGTGTAGCTGCTAGTCACTTTAGAGCTACTGGAGAATGAAAAACCGTAGCACTCAAAGTATTGATTGTAACTCATAATGTAAGAGCAACCATTACAGAACGGTGAAATTAATAAGAGCACTGTACAAGAGAGGTAAACAGAGTTAACCCTATGGGTGCCTTTTCAAATTTCATTTATCTGAAACATGAAAGCACATCAAAACAATACAGCAAAGCTATTGGACAGCAGTGACAACAATGCAAATGAGATTAAGTGATACAGAACAAAGTGGATGAGCACATTCCTTAATATGTTGTTCAACATGTCAGATAATAACATTCATCCGGTAATATAGAATAAGAAATGACACTTTTGAAAAAGTAGTTATTTATATATATATATATATATATATAGCAAACCATCCGAAAAGAAAATATTTTATAACAACGACACACTATAAAATCCTGGTATTGTTTATGATTTCAGATTACAATTTGATGTTTAACTAATTTTAGTTTCTGTGCAGGCAAATGTTGAGAGTGTATTGAAACCCACATCAATGGAAAGTAATGGAATATTAATGCCATTTAAATTGACTCTGAATGAGGTCGTATTGTGATGTGCAAATCTGCCAATGATTCTACAAATGAAATTAAAAGACACTGTGATGGTGCAAATGTATTACATCAGTACAACCTATGTTGAAGCTACCAAAAGGGTTAACATTGTCATTATTAACATTATTCTACCAAAAAAAAGCAAGAAAATAATCAAATAACAAATGAAGGCCCACAACAAAAATGCCTTTTGAAAAAAAAAAGGCCAAATTAAAACTGCCAAAACTACGTTGCACCAAAAATCTAATCTCTTATAGTTTGTTTTCCTGACTGCCAAGTGTCTGGTTCCAGTATTCTAAATGCCGAAGCTCATTTCTAGTTTTTGGTAGCACATTCAGGTAACAAAGTACTTTTTTTCAGGTATTCATGTGTAATTTTATCTCATTTACTCACTTACAGGAAAGATGGTAAGAAATATGAGGCGCAGAGTTATCTCTGGTCTGGACCACAAAATAGATCAGCAATAGCACCAAGTCATGATATGTTCAATGGTATGGCTGCTTACACACCACACTGAGGTCTCTAGAAAAGATTACGGTGATTGCTAGAATACATACCTACAAAAGCAGTTCGCATCATTTGCTATTCGCTAATGACCACACCTTGCTAACATGAGCATCTAACAGCAGAAAGAACATATACTGTATTTCTCCATAAACAAGACAGCTAAATTGGAACAAATCTTCTCGGTTTTTCTCGCCGTACAAAATTAAAGATTCCCAATTCGCCTTTATTACGTAACTATAAATATCTGTTATTTATACATACAGTACACTGTCAAAATATTTCTACTGGTACAGTCTGTTGACTATAAGAATACAGAATACATACGTATATCTTGGACTGTGCTGCTATACATATTGCAGGTGCCACACAATCTACCCCAACAATAGACCATCAAACGCCGTTTTAGTTAGCAGACACAAGACCTTGTGCTGACTGGTCAAACAGCACTGTAGGTGGAATAAATAAAATCCATCTCTGCAGGTATATTTGACTCGCAAAATTCAGTAACTGTGAACCATTTTTCAGTAACCATTTTTTGATGCAAATTTCTGTTGTATGATAGATTTCTTTATGCGCCAAAGTAATGATAATGAGAATACAGTTCATTTTACATAGACAAGATTCTCTAAAAATGAGCATGAATCAATTATGAAACAATATTCAACACATGCTTCCTTTGGAAATGAGAATTGACATTGAGAACGTGAGCAGAAATGTCACTTTAATATAGGTTTTTATCTCTCATTGTATATTGTGTCGTCACATTTTTCTTTATATTTTGTATTGCTTGAACCAGAGCTGTACTGTATGACAATGAAACACGGAAATAATGGCCAAAAATAACAGATAACACCTTCCACTTTGGTTTGCGATTCTAATAGCATGTGTAAGCTTTAATGTTATTCCATATATTTATATATCTAAAAGTGAAGGCCTGCTACATGTTTCCATAAACCACTGAGACAGACTGTAAAAACAGCCACAGTGTACCACATATTCTCATTTACAAAAAAATATATATTGCATGACTTGCATTTTTTATTTACACCTTGTGGTAGTTCTGGTATGTGTGTCTGTTGTGGAGCTGGTGTCCTGAAAATCCCTATGTTTCCTGCAGGCTCATGGTGCACTAAGTGCCACGTGAGGACATGACCGCCACACTCTCTCGTCCTCCACATTGTGCTGATTCCATGCTTTCTCCCTCTCGATCTGAGACTGTGTACTAAAACCATGAGCAGCATGATTATTCATATGCTTTTTGTATCCCTGATGTACTATAAGAGGTCATCTTTTGAGAGGTTAACTTATAGGTTAGTTTGTTAACTCATTAGTGGCATCAATAATCAGAAAAGAGTTGTATATTTGTACATGGATACATAATATATGCAACTGTCATGAATAAAAACAAAAGGAAATGAATGAACACACACACACACACACACACACACACACACAAAATGCATATGCCTGTTTAGAATCTGAAGTGGCGCTAAGCACTTTTCCACATAGTTTTTATAAATGTGAATGTTGGCTCGGATTTTGTGTTATAAATAAGGCCCCAGAACTGAGACATTAAGGCAGTAAGGGTCATTTTAAGGGTTAAACCGCTCTGAATTTCATCTGCTCCGACTGTTAAAACTGTACTAAAGGCTGTGTTGGGTGTGCAATGCATTGTGTTTGTGTAACATTATTTTTTACAATTATTTTTGAAAGTGCACATGAATTCATGTCATCGCTCTATTCATCAAACTATCATACATAAGTTACTATTTCTTTTAGGGTGGTGAAGAAAAACTTGTTTGTACCTCTGTTAAGTGGTGACATTGTGATGTTAAAAACAAAAAGTCTCATTATTTACCCATCTCATGTTTTTTACTTTCTTCTGTGAAAGCAAAAGATATTTAAAAAAATACTTTTACAATGAAAGTCGATGGAGTTTGATGTAATTTTGGATTCCGCTGAACAGAAACATTCTTCAAAATACCTTCTTCTTTTTTTACTGGAACAACATGAAGGTGAGTAAATGACAGAATTATGCATCTATACATGGCAGTTTTTTTTTGTGTGCAATGTTCTTCTCTGTTGAAATGAAATAATAAATATAATAAACAATTATAATCATTAAATAATAATATTTCATTATAAGTAAATAAATAATAGTATACCTTGTTGCACCCATATTATGATTATCGGTTCAGTAACATTCAGCAAAATCCCAAAGTCGTGCTAAAAAAGGTAACAAATACAAATCTATTCTTTATTATGTTTGTTTGTTTTAGTGCTGTCAAATGATTCATCGCATCCAAAATAAAAGTGTTTGTTTACATAATATATGTGTATTGTGTATATTTATTATGTATTTATATAAATACACACGCATACAGCATATATTTTGAAAATATTTACATTTATATATTTATATTCATATAATTTATATCATATATAAATATATTTACTATATAAAAGTAACATATTTGCTTAAATATAAACATGCATGTGTGTGTATTTATACATAATAAATATACACAGTACACACGTGACACATATACGTATATTATGCAAACAAAAACGTTTATTTTGGATGTGATTAATCGTTTGACAGCACTTGTTTGTTTATTTCTTTCTTAACGCCAATCCAGCATCTATTGCTATATTCATGGCGAGAACCAGTTAATCCATACACAAGTCGATCCATACACAAGTCTTGTCTTTACACACACGTCCGGGGACAATTTAAAATGTTCAATTAACCTAACCTGCATGTCTTTGGGCCGTGGGAGGAAACCGGAGGACCCGGCATAAACCCACACAGACACAGGAAGAACATGCAAACTCGGGCTCGAACTGGGAACCTTCTTGCTGTGAGACAACAATGCTAACCACCAAGCCACTGTTCCGCCCATTTCTTATGTAAACATGCATATAATAAAACAGGGTTACACTCTCAAAAACTTCTCTAGACCTTCATAACTTTAATTTCAAACATTTTAGCTCTTTTTCTGTGACTGGAAGCAAACAGCTCCAATTTCGGCATAAATCAGCATCCAAACAGCTTCTGCAACTAAACAATCAACAGACCAGCTAAAACCGGTTTGCCTATGAGTAAAGCATATTTCATTCCAAGATGAAGTAATATTCAGGCATTTGCCAGTTCTGCAAAATGTGCACTTTCTTGTAAGTTGCTTTGGTAAGCAAGTGTCCGCTCTGAACATAAATGTGAATGTGATGTAAACATAAGAAAGAACGTGTCATGAAAAAACTAGAGGATGCAAAGCGAAACATGCTGCTAGGATATGAGATGATGATAAAAAAACAAAACAAAGGAACAGAGATTTACTAGGATGTTGTTTTATTATAAATTATGCACCTCAGAGAATGATCTGGAATGGAAAAATGCTAATCTTGAGATGTTTTGTCAAAAGCAATAGAATGTTTTCATCACTCTTTAGATATAAATGGCATATAAGTACAGTATAATAATAAATAACCCAACTAATGCTTGAATGTATCTCTACCATGGCTATCATGCTACTAAAAAGATAAAGGTTAATTTCAGAATCTGTTACAATGAATCTCATCTTACACCATCCATGAGTCGAATCAAGTTAGCATTAATTACCTCTCAAAATCCCCAAACAGCTCATTTATCCGGCCGCTCTAGAGTTAGCCAATCTGTTCAACGATTGATGCTACAATAGCAGAAGTCCCCTGCAAAGCAGAATTTGAGCTAGACTGGTATCCAAAAAATGTTCACCGACCAAATAAACAAGTTGCAAATCCAACGTGAGAGTGAATGCAAGTGGACTGAATCATTTACAACACGTCAATAGCTCTTTTGGCTCAAAAATGCTCTCATGCATTCCAAACCTCATGAAAAAGTAACATATTAGAAACTGAATCCAAAATATGACAATATGTTTTATATCAATATATTCTGTTGCGTGCATATATTGGCCAATTGATTCAAAATTACTAAAATTTTATCATACATTGTGCAATATATGCTATTATATTATATAGTTTTTTTTGACATATTACAGTACATTCCTAGCATTTTGGATCGATATTATTCTCTTGTGTGAAGGCTTTAAATAAAAAAGGAACACAATATTTAGTCAATTAAATAGTTGTATATTTTTTTAGAAAGCACCATATTTTGACAATTGCCCAGTGAAATGGATCAAAAATACTTAGGATAAGCACATCTCCTGAGTGAACGAGATGATCAGTCGCCTCTATCTATATGAGTAAAGCATATTTCATTCCAAGATGAAGTAATATTCAGGCATTTGCCAGTTCTGCAAAATGTGCACTTTCTTGTAAGTTGCTTTGGTAAGCAAGTGTCCGCTCTGAACATAAATGTGAATGTGATGTAAACATAAGAAAGAACGTGTCATGAAAAAACTAGAGGATGCAAAGCGAAACATGCTGCTAGGATATGAGATGATGATAAAAAAACAAAACAAAGGAACAGAGATTTACTAGGATGTTGTTTTATTATAAATTATGCACCTCAGAGAATGATCTGGAATGGAAAAATGCTAATCTTGAGATGTTTTGTCAAAAGCAATAGAATGTTTTCATCACTCTTTAGATATAAATGGCATATAAGTACAGTATAATAATAAATAACCCAACTAATGCTTGAATGTATCTCTACCATGGCTATCATGCTACTAAAAAGATAAAGGTTAATTTCAGAATCTGTTACAATGAATCTCATCTTACACCATCCATGAGTCGAATCAAGTTAGCATTAATTACCTCTCAAAATCCCCAAACAGCTCATTTATCCGGCCGCTCTAGAGTTAGCCAATCTGTTCAACGATTGATGCTACAATAGCAGAAGTCCCCTGCAAAGCAGAATTTGAGCTAGACTGGTATCCAAAAAATGTTCACCGACCAAATAAACAAGTTGCAAATCCAACGTGAGAGTGAATGCAAGTGGACTGAATCATTTACAACACGTCAATAGCTCTTTTGGCTCAAAAATGCTCTCATGCATTTCAACCCTCATGAAAAAGTAACATTAAAAACTGAATCCAAAATATGACAATATGTTTTATATCAATATATTCTGTTGCGTGCATATATTGGCCAATTTATTCAAAATTACTAAAATTTTATAATACATTGTGCAATATATGCTATTATATTATATAGTTTTTTTTGACATATTACAGTACATTCCTAGCATTTTGGATCGATATTATTCTCTTGTGTGAAGGCTTTAAATAAAAAAGGAACACAATATTTAGTCAATTAAATAGTTGTATATTTTTTTAGAAAGCACCATATTTTGACAATTGCCCAGTGAAATGGATCAAAAATACTTAGGATAAGCACATCTCCTGAGTGAACGAGATGATCAGTCGCCTCTATCTACCTAAAACAGTGTGTTTTGACACACACAAATAGAATACCTAACTTTAGCAAGTAGGTCTCATCTAATCTGGTTACTTGATTTACAAATAAAACAAAATTACAAGTATGAACAATCAAGTCTTTGCTCAGAATGTAAAGCCATTCACACGACATACAAATGACGGCTCAATCACGGTTCGGAATCTGAGCAGGTCTCACGGCGCGACGCTAAATAAAACGTGTCGAGCTCAGAATCGCTAAAAGCTTAAAATGGTGTCTGACTCTGACAATCAATCCCCTGATCCAAATCAACATCTTCCACAAAGGTTGACCTTTTCTAATGCCTAAAAGGTGCAAAGGAGCACTTGATGCGCTGGTCTGTCATGTATAAGCTAACGTTACATCCAAACAAATGAATAAAATCTTCACTATACGGCAGCTGCGACAACAGCGTAGCTTCTCCAACCGACATGAATGCTTCCCAGCTCACAACTCGCGCTCGCTAATATTTAACGCTCCGATGCTAGTCTGTCCATATCTTTGATGACCCTCAAAACGCCACAGCAGACAGCAAAAAGTACGGTCACATTAGCGAAATTTTGGCGAAATTTCGCAGGGAGAAAAGTGTTATTGTTTATTGACAATAGTAGCAATGTACGAAGTGCAGCTCAGAAAAAGATCGCTTTCAAACTAAGCAGTCAATGTGGTGAACCTGGAGAACTTGAAAGACATCGCAAAATCTACGTCTTTGCACAAAATTACTGAACATGAGGATTTCCATTCAAACAACTGGATTCCACCCGCAAAAATTCGCCAAACAATGGTTAATGTGACTGCACTTGAAGGCTTATCAGACAGATGGTGTTGAAATCCTAAAACATCAAATAATGAGGTGTTCAGGATATGAGCTGCAGTCACATTAGCGAAATTTCTTGTCTATCGTCAATAGTGAAACAATGTATGAAGAACAGCTCACGTAGAAGTCACTTTCAAACCAAACAGCTTTTTGTTGGTCAAATCCGTGAAATCTAATGTGGGGAAATGCAAAATTACCAAACATTTAAATTCCTGTTAAAATGACTGCATTTTGCCCCGTGAAAACTTGCCGAACAACATTAAATGTGACCGCACCTAAACAGAAAGCTGCTTAGTTTGAAAGTAACTTTACATATGGCAACACTATTGATAATAGACAACAAACCATTTTTGCGCACAAAATTTTGTCGAAATATGACGGCACCTTTAAGCAGCAGCCATTATCTGCTGGAAGATCAAATTAATGATATATTATCAACAGAGTTGAGTCTGAAGACTTTTTATAGCACCTTACGTAGGCTGTTAAAATGCCTTTAATGTGGTGATTGGCCATTGGGAGGGGCATAGCCATTAACCACGCACCCATAACCCCCCCTTTAACCTGTGATCTGGAGGTCAAGGGTTTACCTTTACTTGCTTTTCGATTTGAATTTGTTTCCTAGGCTGAAGAAACAGTACACTGATCAGCCATTTGTTGCAGTTTTAGACATTTTTCAAATGTACAAGCTGACTGTACATCTGTACAAGCGATAAGACACAGAACATGCCACCTCTCGTCTGACGGCCATTACATCCCCCTTGGACAATGGCTAGCACGCTAAAATGTACATTTGCCCAGGTATGTCTGTTCAGAGAGTGAAAATACATGTCTTTCTGTAGAAAAGAAGCACCGTTGGATGATAGAAACAATAAAAACCTTTGGCCGCTGGGAATAGCCCTCTCATCCCAAAGAGATTTTCCCCCAAGGGTCTTCACAGAGGAGAGAGACAGGCGCTGGGTTGCCGTTTCTGGTTTAACAAAACAAACAAACAAAAAAAAGGCTCGAAAATGGCCTACAAAGGCAGTAGATTTCATTTTTTGTCACTTAAACGAAAAGAAAAAAAAACAAACTAAAACACAACAGGAACAAGCATTAAGGAGCCCTATTAAGGCCAATGTATGCCTTTTTATGTAAGGGGCATCGCATGTTGATGACAAAAATACTATAGTTTATAATGGCACAAAATCCTATCCTCCTCACAGTACAGTACACTTTATAGTCTTATTGATTAAGGAAGCTGTAGTATTTTTGGCATTACTATAGTACTTTCTGAATAGAGCTCGATAACCGCGAGAAGTGAGGTTGGCGTAAACAAAAAATGTCACTCACAGTAGTCACCAAGGTTTTGCTTCAGTGCAAGTTTGTGTTCAAAAAGTGAAGAAGGATATAGCAGCTTCTGTACATATGTTTATCAAAAATGGCATTGGAATGAAATGTTCCCTTATTCAAATGGTTGCCATTGCCATCCAAGCCTGTGTCTTTGCCTGTACTGTAGCTTTAACAGATGAATTGTTGTGCTTTGTAGAAAGGTGTTTCCATTTTCTCCTCAAATGTGGAGAGGGAGTATTAGTATTAGTGTGTGAGTAGACAACACTTGCAACATCTCAAACGCACGCATAATCATGTAATACCATCACTATCAGCCATGGTGCTAATATATGTAAAAAAGTAATATGCTACCATTTAAAAAATGTGGGGTCAGTAAGATTTTTTAAAGGAAATCAATACTTTTATTTAGCATGGATACATTTAAAATGATCAAAAGTGACAGGCATTTATTATGTCACAAAATACTTCTAATTTAAATAAATGCTGTTCTTTTCATCATCAAAAAATTGTGAAAAAAATCATGGTTTTCACAGAAGTATTCAACAGTACAACTGTTTTCAACAATATGAAATGTTTCTTAAGCACCAAATCAACATACTGAAATGATTTCTGAAAGATCACGTGACACTGAAGACTGCAGTAATGGCTGCTGAAAATTCAGCTTTGCAATCATTAGCATTATAAACTATACTACAATAAAAACGGTTATTTTAAATTGTAATAATATTTTTGTTTTTACTGTATTTTTGATCAAATAAATGTAGTCTTGGTAAGTATAAGAGATTACTTTCAAAAACACTTGAAAATCATACTGACCTCAAACTTTTGAATGGTAGTGTACAGTGCACTTTTCATGGATGGTTTGCTAATATGTCCGAAATTTGCACTGTGGAATGTCATATTTGAAAATACAACAAATGTTTGGATTGTTAACGTCTACTGTGTTTGTCAGTATAGCAGCACTGAGATTGTGGTGTGTTTGAGGTATACCTGTGAAAACCCTGTGATCTGCTAGATATGGTCGAGACTGTTGGCAGAATGAAACAGAAGCTTGCCAGCTGTGCTCTTATTAGATGCACCATCTGATAAGAGTCACTAAATCCCAAAGGTAAGTTGAGGCATATAAGATATTCTTTTTAATCTGCTCAAGATGACCGATCCTTCTGAATTTGAGGTAAATGGACTAGAGCAAAACCTTGGAGCACAAGCATTTTCTTGTGATACATTGAGCGTAAACGAAAAGAGAAGAGGAGTAAACCACTGGAGGCGGGTGTGGACTTGAAGACGTTGGCTGGCTGAGCAAAGGTGGAAGGAGCTCAGAGTTTGGGGAGAGTGTGGCCTGTAATCTCTGGGACTTCAGAGGAGAGTGGCGTGGTCTGGGTCTGCTGTGTCCATACTAGCCAAAATGGCTTTCTGGTCATCTCGGGGCGGGCGGCGGTACAGCAGAGCGGAGAAGCGGGCATACGGGTCCTGGCGAGTCAACTTTTTCTTCTTCTTGCGGAGGTAGAGAGCTTCTTCTGGCTGGAGGACCTGAGAGGTGTGGGGCTGCTGGGTCTGAGAGGGGGGCACACCTGTACAGAGAGAAAGGCTGATGAGCACATGAGGACAGGTGTGCTAAAAGTAAGGCAAGATGCTAAAGGTGGAGAAACCAGTAGCAAAAAATTTCAGATCTCTCCCGAGTGCCTAACTGAAACCAGTGCTACTTTCATGCCTCTGTATCATACTGCGGACTTGCTCTTTCTTGTTTTGCATACGAAAACATAAATGCAACTGGTGCCATCTTGCATCTCAGTTATTGCTTGTAGTGAAAATTTCAGAGGATTTCCGTTTTAGTATTGCTATTGTTACAGTTGTTATATAACAATAGCAATACTTGTCAGTAAGTTTTTGAAAGAAGTCTCTTATGCTCACCAAGCCTGCATTTATATATCTACACAGTTGTGGAATATTATTACTATTTAAAACAATTGTTTTAAATACATGTAACTTACTCCTGTGATGGCAAGCTGAATTTTCTACAGCCATTATTCCTGACACTTTCAGTGTCACATGATTCTTCAGAAATCATTCTAATATGATGATTTTGTGCTCAAGAATAATTTCTTATTATCAATGTTGAAAACAGTTGTGTTGTTTAATATTTTTGTGGAAATTGAGAATTTAATGAATAAAAAAAATCGACTTTTAATAACTTTTATTTGAAATATAAATCTTTTGCAACATAAAAGTCTTTACTGTCACATTTTACTACTGTCACAATCTTACTGATCCCAAACTTCTGAATAGTACTGTGCATTAGTACAGTGGTGGCCAAAAAAACACTAGGCATATTCAAGAGGTTTCGGGTGTTTTTTGTTGTATTTGCCATTACAATACCCATAAAACGAACTATTGCTGGAACTACCTGCGACGGAAGGAATCTGCTGGAACACTGAAAATGATGGACTCCCCGTCAAAGTCTGGACCTCAACCCCATCGAGCAAATTTGGGATGAGTTGGAAAATAAACTGGACAGATCTATTGTACATTCAAAGGAAAACCTTTGGCATGAGTTGCAGAAGGCATGGGATAACATTACTGTTGAAGTTCTCAGGAAATATATTGATACTATGCCAGAGAGATGTGCTGCTATTATTGCTGCAAAAGGTGGACATACCAAATATAATAAAGTGGATAAAAGCAGTATGACTCACTTCATCTGAAATTCTGAAATAAAATCATGTTTTGGAGGCAAAAATCTGTCAGGTGTTCTAACAATTTTGGCCACAACCGTATATATATATATATATATACTGTATGTGTGTGAATATATTGAATATATATACAGGTGCATCTCAATAAATTAGAATGTCGTGGATTTGGCTCACATTTAACAAAAACCCAAATTATACTATATAATAGACAAAATATAATTAGACTATATTTTGACTATATTTAGACTATATTTTGTGCTGATATCTTAAGGACTACCGGGGACAGCTGACTCCTAAAGTTTTTTTATATATTTCATATTCTGTGTTGTCAGTTCACAGCAGTGATAGAAATGAATCTTTTCCTGTTTAAATTGATTTTTACCTTTTATGGGCATTTTTACCTTTATAAAGCCATTTTTTTCTAAAACTGTGCAAATTCTTACATTTAATCAGTCAATTATAATAATAATACATTTAGGCTGTTACTAAACAAATTAAATCAGTTTCAACAAAATTTATCTTTGCAGAAGTTGCATATGAAGTGGCATTTAGATGTATTTACACATGTTAATGCAGCTTAGAGGGACATGGAATGCTTTAACCTGCAGTTACAAATGCATAAATAATGTTTTGATATTTTAAACATGAAATTGTTAATAATTTGAAATTATTTAAAAAATGAAAAGATACTTTAAAAATGTAAAATTAAAACAATTAAAACCACCAGTAGGTGGCAGCAAGCCACTGTTAAGGGAGTCATTTCGATTGAACCGAATCATTTAAATGGTTGATTCATTCAGGAACGAAATGCCGTCATGTTGCTCAGAGACGCAAAACAGTGCTGTGACTGTGTTTGGAATTATTTTTGTTGGCGAAATAGAGCAAAAAGAGGAAATATAGTGTCTAAAAAGTAAGCCTCTTAATGTTAATTTCTTTTTT